>NC_058133.1:452502980-452658673 GCF_016433145.1 Gracilinanus agilis
GCTCAAAGGGCTATAAAAGAATGCCTGCCCTTTGATCCAGCCATACCATTGTTGGGTTTGTACCCCAAAGAGATCATAGATAAACAGACTTGTACGAAAATATTTATAGCTGCGCTTTTTGTGGTGGCAACAAATTGGAAAAGGAGGGTATGTCCTTCAATTGGGGAATGGCTGAACAAACTATGGTATATGCGGGTGATGGAATACTATTGCACTAAAAGGAATAATAAACTGGAGGAGTTCCAGACTAACTGGAGAGACCTCCAGGAACAGACGCAGAGTGAAAGGAGCAGAGCCAGAACATTGTACACAGAGACTGATATACTATGGTAAAATTGAATGTAATAGACCTCTGTACCAGCAGCAATGCAATGACCCAGGGCAATTCAGAGGGATTTATGGTAAAGAATGCTGCCCACATTCAGAGGAAGGACTGCAGGAGAGGAAACATATAAGAAAAATAGCTGCTTGAATGCATGGGTTGGGGTGGACATGATTGAGGGTGTGGACTTGAAACTACCACACCAATGCAACTACCAACAATTTGGAAATAGGTCTTGATCAAGAACACATGACAAAACTAGTGGAAATGTGCATCGGCCATGGGTGGGGGGAGTGAGGGGGGTGAAGGGGAAAGTAGGAGCATGAATCATGTAACCATGTTAAAAATGAATATTAATAAATGTTTAAAAAAAAAGAGAGACAACTAGAATTACTCTTTCTGGACCTGGATATTATCCTTCTCTAAATGTAAGATATGGTGATTTTAGGTCCAACACTCCAACATATTTTGCTGCTACTCTTGACTCATGGTGACTTTCTAGTTCACTAAAACTCTTATATTTTTCTTTTAGATGAATTTCTTATCTTTCCATAGGTAACTAGGTTGGACATTGAATAAAGTACTATGACTAGTGTCCAGAATACTTATCTCTCTAAGTTCATATCTGGCCTCTGACACTAGCTGTGCAACCCTAAGCAAGTCATGTAACTGTTTGACTCAGTTTTTTCATTTGTAAAATGATGTGAAGAAGATAAAATGCTCCAATATCTTTGCCAAGAAAACCCCAAATGGGGCCAGATAGAGTTGGACACAACTGAAAATGATTGACCACCACCAACAACAACTGTCCAGGACTGCCAAATATTTTGTTTGTGAAATTGATTTCTTATACCCAAATCTAAGTACAAACTGGAATTGTTGAAAAAATATTGTATATAAAGCATTTGCAAACACTTTGGTATCATATACAGGCCAGTGATACAATAAGAACAAATAGTAACAATAAAATAACCACAATATGAAGGATATATGATTTTATCATGATTGAGAACTCCTTCTTAGGGAATTCTTTTGAATAGCCCAAATTGCAAACTTTCTGCCATTTGATGTAAGGCACAAACACATAATTTTTCCAGGTTTCAGACAGACCCACTATTTTATCTATTATTCTCCATTGTTTCTCAGCTATGACAATGATTATTATCATTATAATGTATCTTTTAAATTTTAGCAGATTAAATTTGGCTTGTTATAATCTTCCTGAATGCTGACTTCATACTGACTTTTAGCCCACTGATATTTTATTGATATTATATTGAGTCCCTAAATTAATTAAAATCCTAATTAATTATGTACCTCAGAAGTTTTAGGTTATGAATTTGATAAAATTTCCCCTTATGCTAAATTGAAATCTTTTTAAAAATTTTGTACAAATACATAAAAGTGTTTACAATTTCTACAGACTAGTTTCCTCCTATTTTGTTGATCCTAGTAAACATAATCTTATTTTTTGTTTGTTTGTGATCAATTTGTATTTCCAAATGAAAACCATGTGCAAATGTAAGTATTTAAACTTTTTTTCTTTATCAGCTTTCTTTACTTTTAATTTTTTTCATATCTTACTGTTATAGATGACATTTGTAGAACTAAGTCAGCAAGTGATGTTAAAAATATCAAACTTTGTTTTACCCTTATTCTTACTTGGAAAGTTTCTAATGTTACTTTATTCATCATAGTAGTAAATATGGTAAATATTTTCAAATATTATTTGCTTTTTGGAGTTTTAAAATAAAAATGTGTTTTGGTCTATCAGATGACTTTTAATATCAGTTGATGCAGTCAGTTTTATTATTGATGTGATTTAATATATTAATTGTTTTCTGAATATTAAACTATCTGATTATAGAAATATATCAAACTTGGTAATGATAATTTAGAAATATTATTGTAATCCATCAGTATATAATATTTTACTCACCCTTATTTAAGTCATCTTGCTCTATATATCTCTTTTGAGAATTAGGGTCATGCTGATACTACATAAAATTTGAATTGGTTTCAAATTTTCTATGTTTTTTAAAAAAATAAATTTTATATCATAGATATTACTTGTTATCCAAAATTGAAAAAAATTACCTAATCATGAATTTTTACTTGACAATTCATTTTATTGTTTCTTAATTTATCTTTCCCATATTCATTTATTTATATATATTTCTTATTTTGTACATTTAGATATTTTATGTTTTGTACATAAAATTAATTTTATTTCATAAATGCTTCTTGATACATAGCTCTGTTTAGTAGTCTGATAATTTCCCTTATTTCTTCATCATTCATTGAGTTCCTTTCATGATTTTTAAATTTTTCAATATTTGTTTTTTAAATTTTATAACTGACATTTTAAGATTTGAAAGCACATTTTATAGATGACCTTATTTTTTTCTCATGAAAGCCATATGAAGCAGCCATGAATATCCCTTTTTATCAAATAATGAAACCAGTACTCAGAGGGGCTAATTGATTTGCATATTGTTGCATAGAAGTAATATCCAAAGTGAAATTTCTTAATTTCTGATCCACAACTTATTCTATATATCATGCTAATTATCACTTACTAATTAAATTGCTCTTTTAAATGTTGCTAATTGTCCTTTAATACTGATTTTTTTTGTAGTGTGTCAAGTTTTGATATATTAATTTGTAGCAAACAGCTCATTAACATTTTTCTCTCCTTATAATTTCTCAGGAAGATAATTGGTTTCTTATGTTTTCATTTATTTGATATAATTTTATTGTTTCTATAATTTAGTCTTTAGTCTAAACTTTATTTAATTATTTAATATTTATTTGTCTCTGGGGCCTCCATCTTTTCTATTATTGTATTTCACGTAATAGTTACTGTTTTGTTGTATTATGTTCTATAAAATAGTGTTTAGAATATATACTTTTTCTCAAATTATTTATATTTTAAAGTTGGATCAATTTTTCAAATGCTCCATATGTTCCAAAGTATAATTAAATAATTAGCTCAGTGTTCTCATGGCATTTTGATGGGGGTCAAATGAGATGATTGTATTTTAAGCAATTGTTAAATATAAAAGCACTATAAAAACAGCTATATCATCTTAATTTTTGATATCGATTCTGTTATCATGTTTATCATTTCATTTCAGATATATATCCCTTTTTGAAAACAATCAAATATATAATTTATATGACATCAAATTATTTGTCACACACAGTCTTTAATTATTATTGTTGGCATATATATGCTTACATATGCATATGTTGCAATTTCTTCTAAAAAGTTGTTATGACTTAAGACATGCAAAAATGTAGTTAATTTAAATATTAAAGATCTGTATTCATTATTTCATTGGTTTGGGGAAACTAATTCCTTAATCACAAACTTCTTTCAAAAATATCAATAAATTACATCTGTAATTTCAAGCATTAATCTTAGTCAACTGATGTTGTGAGGTGGTTTTCATTACGTTAGTTATTATTTTTCAAAGACAATTCATGAGTCCAGGTTTTACTGTATTAAAAGGCCAGGAGATTAGGAAGAGCCTGGGGACAAATCCCACTCTACCTCTACTTCTGCCAGATATCTGATGTGCCATTAAATTTGTTGAAGAAGCCAAGACTATTGGAATCTTTGGGTTGCATCTGAAAAGTGAAAACATGAAGAAAAATCATTTCATTTTCTTCTACATCGATGAGTACTTAATAATGATCGTAAGAATATAAATAGAATTCTTAGCATAGTAGAGTATATTTTCCCTTATTTTTGTATTTCAAGCATAATGACTATTATTAGTAGAAAGATAGTGAATGATAACTATTAACTGATAAATTAAGGAATATAATGGCATAATAGAAGTTATACTACCAAGCATATAGCCTTCCTAACCAGCATCCTTTTGACTCTGCATAGAAATATCTGTATAGATTGTGCTTACAAAATAAGTCAACAAACATTATTAATTGCCTGCTAGGTGCCATTTGATCTTATACTAAAGTAAACTGTGGCATGATAACTGTGTAAGAAAAGTCTCAATAAGCTGTGATCTAATATCTAAGTAGAGAAAGATCATTGTAATTTGGTGGGGTCAGGAAAATTTTATGGAATATGTAATTTCAACAATATATTGAAGACTGAGTAGATGTTCAACACTCATATATGGGACAACAGCATATAGGTGACACATATAGGAGATTTTAAAAAAATAGTCTAGTTTAAGTAAGGTCTATTATACTCAGTATTTATGTAAGATAAAGTTGAAAAGGAAGAGTGGAGCACCTTGAATGTCAAGTTCAAGTTTTGGGCTATATTCAATAGGTGATAGGAAAATAGATTGTGATGGATGTGAAGGATGAACAGGAAGAAAAAGAGAAGGAAGTTAGAAAGATTGACCAGGATGCTATGGCAATAGTTCAGCCATATAAGAAAAATATAAGACATTTATATAATGCTTTAAGGCTTAAGAAATGTTTTTCCTTAGTCAATCAGTCAGTATTTATTATGTGCCAAGTTCTTAATATTTTACTAAGGGTGGGAAATACAAACAATGATCACATTTATTTAAAACTGTACACATGAATGGAGTCAGTATAAATAAAACAATAAGTAGAGTAGATGTACATATTTCCAATAATTTAATCTAGTGGTAGTAAAGATCTGTACTGAAAGGAGATGAAAGAGGAAAAAAATTCAACATTTTCTTTCTTATGCCACTCTGAAGTCATCGATTTTCTTCATATCTTGCCTACTTAACCAAATTTCTTCATTGTTTTTTCGTGTGTATGATTGTGTTTTAAGTTATATGATATGGATTACATAGTGAACAGAAATTAAATAATATATGATACAATAGAACAGATATGCTATATAGTAGATATTAAAAGTAAATTAACAAAATGCAGCTGACAGGGTAATAGAATTTAGACTTCCAGCACAATTTATAAGGGTTCAGTCATGCTTGGGTCTCCAATTCATTAGCACCTATTCTGTTTAATATCAGACACTTTCCATTAGCCAGTAAGTTCAGGCATTTCCTTTAGTCTAGCTTGAAAACAATAATTGAGCTTTTGGGCTTGCTTTATTTTTTTCCTTTATTTTTAGTTCCTTTTTAATTAGTTCCTTTATTTTTTTACTTTCCTTTCTAATGAACATCAACACTGCTCAGATAACAGGCAGCATTTGTGAGAGTGAGAATAATTTTCATTTTATTATGGTAAAATTATTAATATGCCACATATGAAATCACATGATATGCCTTCTTATTATCCAAAGTATCACCTATTCAAATACTGAGATAGAAGGTATTGATGTATTATGATTATGATTAATTAGGACTTTGACCAACATATTCTGTACATTTTTTCCTCAGAAGTGTTTTACATCATGTTAAAATAAATATGGCTTCAGTTTTTTTGTCATTGGTTGGTTGGTTGGTTTTGGCATTTGTGTCCATTGAGAAAATTGATCTAAACACATTAGACAATTATAATAAATTACTACTACATTAATTATCATAAACAATTGAGTAAAATTCCCTTTGTTTGAGGAAAGGAAGAGAGTAGGGAAGGAAGCAGGAAAAGGATCATGAAGCTCAAGGACACATCAAGGAAAGAGAAGAGAGAGTAGAAGGAGGAACATGTAGGGTCCTTAATCCAGCCATGTGGGAACCAGCCCAAACTAAGAGGAATAAGTGGATAGGGGCAGGGGAGGAGGATGAAGACATCTCACATAGACAAAAACAGGAGAAGACTAGTAAAATGAGAGGGCCTCGGGAGAAACACAAGGTGCCATAGCTTAGACTGATGGAAGAAAGACCTGGAACTCAGGAGAGTAGGCAGAGAGGGACTCAGAGAAAGTAGACAAGGTCAAGCAAGTTCGTCTGCAAGACCATTTGTTGGCTTCCATTTGGAGGTGTTCCCCACCTCCCCCAGAGAGTGAAGTGGAAGCACCTTAAAAATAATACTTAACATAGAAAGACATAAATATTGATCTAGGTATACAGATAATAGATACCTACAAATCAACATAGAATGTTTTAAGATTTGCAAAATATTTTTATATTTATCATCTCAATTAAGTCTCATAATCATTCTTTGTGGCAGGTACAACACTTTTTATCATTCCAATTTTGGATCCCAGTTGTGTATTCATTGGTGTAGGAAATTCCTGTTTTATAGATGACAGAATTGAGATTCAAAGAATGTAATGGCTTTTTTCCATATTCACAAAGCCACTGAGTGTTTGAGACAGAATTTGTAACCAGATCTTTTCTGATCTAAGTCAAGTGATCTTTATACTACACCACCCTTATGATCAGTAAATAATTTAAATACTTCTGAATAATTTACCATATATTTACTTTGAATAATGAAGCACTCATAGGAGCCAGGCTTACTTTACACCATTCGCTCCTGGGATTATTTCTCAATTTCCATTCCACGGGCCTTCTCACACTGGTAAATCCATGGTCCTAATAGTTACTTGTTCTGATTACTGAGTTCCTCCCAGAACCTTCATTTGAGGAAATATTCATAATAACTATGCTCACTTCAAACACATTCCAAGACCATAAATCTGTAGATGATCTCCCTATCTTGTCCCTACTAAGTGCATAATTAGAATGTTGTACTCCAGGTCTATGTTCCCCAGAATTCCTTTAGGATTTCCCAGAATTCCTTTCCTCTCTCCATCATGTTGCATCCTTACTTTTTGTTTATAAGTTTGCTGTAACCCCGCTGTCTTGCACTCTTCTCTGTGTGTAAGATCTGGGAAGATTCTTTTCTTTACTGAAGCTGCTACTTTCCTTCACTTCAAGTTATTATCAATAAATGTTATAAAATATAATACTTGAAGTATTTGGATATTCATTTTTAATCTTACATCAAATATTGAGTACCTTCCTTCCTCACATTGTGGCTTTTCAGTTTTCTTTTATATGTTATCTTTCCTAACTAGAATATAAGCTCTGTGAGGGCCTTTTTGTTTTCATTTATATTCCCAGCACATAGCATCATGCTTAGCATGTAGTAATCACTTAATAGTTATTGGTGGATAGAGTGCAGAGCCTGGAGCAAGAAAGACTCATCTTCCTGAATTCAAATCTGTCCTCAGATACATACTAGTTGTGTGACACTGGGAAAATCCCTTAACCTAGTTTGCCTCAATTTTATCTTCTATAAAGTGAGCTGGATTGCAATAGCAAAACACTCCATTATCCCATGCCAAGAATACCCCAACTGGTGTCAGGAAAAGTCAGACTTTTTAGAAAAATGAGAAAAAATTGAAAAACAACAAAATGTATTTATCCCTCTTTCTACTTGCCTATTAATGTATTTACCTAATTATTGAAACAGAAGAAATTTTGCCTACCTTCTTTATGTATAGAAACAAATTTATGACCACAGTTTTTCCATGTACAGATATCTATGTCTTCAGGAACACTATATACTATAATTTGTACTTGTACACAAGAGTTTCCTGCATTCAAATTTTGCCTCCCACACTTAATATTGATATGAATATGAACATGTTAATTTCTCACCCTTAGTTTTTTCATCTGTAAAATGCTGATGATAATCATCATCCATCATATAATTCCTACCTCAAAAGGCTATTGTGAGATTATAAATGTATAGTATTTTGTGCACCTTAAGATCCTTTATATATAACAGATGGCACAATATCTCTCTTAAAATTTATATAAAACCATCAATATTTCATTCCTTTTAGTCTCATTTTTGAGTAGAGATTTTGGGTTCTCATAGCTATTCATACTCTTCTGATGTACTCTCCTTATACTTGATGATATCCATTGCGTATGATAAGTGGTTGAAAACTGGGCTATGGCTTCTTTTTCAGAGGAATTTTCTTACATAGAGACTCATACCATAAACTTGACTTCATTGGCATTACATCCTCACTAGCTGAATTAGACAAGTTCCAGACTAAATTTTAAGAAAAAATGCAGAGAATTGCTCTTGACTCAATGGGAGAGAAAAAACATTCTTCTCATTCTTATGCCACCAATATAGTTAATAGTCACACATAAAAATCTCATATGTAATACCTTCCTGTAGAGGCTGCATCTTTTATAAGAACTGTACAGTAATAGCCTTGTCAACTGATATGTCACTTTCCATAGATAAGGGCTGGCAACATAAATGATTAGGTTCACAGCCTTCATTTCCTACCAATAAAGGCCAATTCATTCAGTGAATAGAAAAACCTTAGGATTTACTTAAATTTTAATGAACCTCTTGTTTGGTTTAAGTGTTCTATTGTTTACACACACACACAGACACATACACAAAAATTTATTCATGTATATATAAAATGAAAGCAGTACATATATATTATATATGCATATAAAATGCTTGAAGAGATTTAAAAAACTGTAGATGCCAAGAAGAAACCTCCGAACCCTTAATGCCAACATCAAGTAATGTCCGTCAGATGTTTTCCTATTCTCTTCTTCAGGACTGGATTATTTTCTTCACTCTGAGATACATTGAGTTGCCCTTGAGCTAAAAATACACCCATAATACCAAAACTACCCTTTGTTACTGCTCTTGAACTCCTTTGTCCTCTCTACATGTGTGAGAGATTTTGATACTTGAATCATGGTGCTTAACTAGGACATGTCAGTTTGACTAGTTCTCGCTCTCCTTATCTTTTAAATTGTGGATTTCTACTCATTTTAATATCACAAATAATTAAATGAATAAAAATTAAATTAATAAATGAATGAGTAAGTATATATGTATATATGCACATATATAATTAACATTTGTTGTCATTTCAGTCATATCCAACTATCCAACTCTTTGTGACCCCATTTGGAGTTTTCTTGCCATTTCATAGAACTAGTCAAAGTTGGAGGCAAGATTTGAAATCTGGTCTTCCTGTCGCCAGACCCAGTGCTGTATAAAATGGTCCACCTAGCTGATGGTATATTATACACTTATTCCTCTTAAGAAGTACTATTACTAATAAGCCTATGGCTATTTAAAACCAAGCCAAGTGTGAAAAAAGTTTATAGGGGCTAAAGTGATAAATTATTCCAGGAAGGGTGTAATTGTTCCATTGAAAGATTTAAGCAATTCGTAAAAGCATTAGAGAAAGATTGAAATACTTTACTGTGTTGCCATGACCAGGACCCTGAAGTAATAACAATATAACCAAAGAATCATGGAGTCAGCATACTTAAGAAGAAAGTTATTGTCTTTGGTACTTTACTAAAAACATCCCTCTAGGCAACAATGCTCTGTAAATGTATATGGCTTGCAGGCAATTTCATAGTTTTATAGGAACAGATGATTGTTGGTATCCATTGTTTCTAATTATTTTTCACCTTTGTGGATCTGTAGGATTAATGTAAGTATTTATCCTCATATCTTTTTTACATTTACAGGTTCTATTCAAAGCTGAAATTTTCTACATTTTTCATTTCATGATAAGTTTGACATTCTGAGAGGAAAAACAACAGACTCCCCCAAAAATCTTAATTTCATTGGCATTGGTAAGTTACTTTCTCTGCCACCCTATATCAAAACCTAACATTCTATGAGTTTTTTCATGTGTTCTTATTAATTCCTTTAAATGTACTATTAAATAAGCCAGATATTTATTGCCAATTTAATATTTTAAGGCAGAAATCTTTGTGTCCTCTGTGTGTGTATGTTGAGGGAAGGAAACAACTATATTTTAAGCATCTATTATTTCTCAGGCAATGTGCTAAGTGATTTGTAAATATCCATTCTTCTGACCCCTTCAACAAGTCTGTAAAGTCTATTATTATCCCCATTTTAAAATTGAGGAAACTGAGGCAGAATGAGATTAACTGACTTGCCAAGAATAATATAAAAAGTAAGTTTCTAAAACTGCATTTGAACTTCGATCTTCCTGACTTCAGGCCTAGCATTCTATACCTCTGTAGAGGTGCCAATGTAATATAAAAGTGATTTATTTGTCCTTCAGTCTTGATATATAAACAGTTTACTGCCCTGTCTGTTTAATGTGTCTTAGAAAATGTCATTTATTGTATGTCGTTCTATATCCATAGCCCACTTAGAATAACCATATGTTTTTAGATTGCCCTTTAAGCTATTTGTAACTTCATTTCTTTTTATTTAGATCATTGCCCTCCATGATTTGGGGTGATAAACCTTCATTGAGAAAATACTAACATTACAGGGATAGAGTTTTACAATGACAAGTAGTTTGAGATCATTAAAAGTACTCCCATTTCCCCAAAACAATTATTCCTTCTTTCTCTTGCCCATTATAAAGGAGAAATCATATTATATAATATCAGATCTTGTTTTAAGAGTTGCTTTGTTTTATATATATATATATATATTTATGTTCATTATGTATATATATATATATATTTATGCTCATTACGTGTATATATATGTATATATATACACGTAATGAACATAAATATTTTTCACCAGATCACATTATTTAGAGTTAGAAGGACTTTAGAGATTTTAAAGTCTAACATAATTTTTCAAATGAAGAAACTGAGGTATAGGGACAACCAGGAAGTATCTTAGGCAGTATTTGATGATGGGTCTTGCCATCTCTATGCTCAGACCCTATCTGGTACAACATATTTCATTTTTAAGATCTGTCCACACAGCATATATTTCTTTAAGCACAATCAAGATATTTCAGTATTTCTAGGGTAATTTCCTGTGTTTAAAATATATATGCTTTTAAATAGAGAAAACAAAATGTAAAGCAAATAGAGACTATAAAACAAATATGTATATCAGTATACTGACTATTGAAATGAGCAACAAATTAGTATCATTATCCAAATCACATGGCTTTTGTAAATATGTAAGTTCCTTCCAAAAATGGTTTTAGAAATTGTTTTAGAAATCTTATTTCAGAATTGCCATCAGAAACTGACTACACATCATATTTAAAAAAAAAAAAAACCTTTTCAAAGTCTCTTGGAATGTTCTGTTCTTCTGAGTATGTGGAAAAGATCATTTCAAGATAACCTAAGGGAAAAATGTAGCATAGGCCAAGGGAAATTCCTATTTTAAAGATCATATTGGATACATATTTCCAATGTTAGGGTTTACAAAGAACTTTCTTCAGATTAATCCAGTAAGATAAGTAATACAAGTATTTTTTAATCCTCATTTTATAAGTGAGAGTTAGAGAGTTTAAGTCTTTGTCAATGATCACATAAATACTGGAACTCCTTAATGTAGATTTGGAATTAACCTGGAAGTTCTAGTCTTCTGATAAGAAAATACTCATATTCACATTAAAAGACCCAATTCACTAGTTTTTTTTTTCAAAGCACAGAAATGGGAACTACATGAAGTCTTCTCAGATTGATATTCATTCTCTTTATATTTATTCTATATCACCTTATAACCATTCATTGGACATGTTTCAGGGAGGAAAGCTATGTAGCACCATTATTCTTTTAGGGGTATCCTTTTTGAGATGATTCTTCTAAATGTAATTGCTTCAAGCCCCCTTTCCAATATTTTCCCTCTCATCAGTGACTATCGATGCAGGATCATTTAACCAATTAACATAAATTAGCTATAGCTAAAAAATGTATCCTGTTATAGTCAAATGTATAAGGTAGGATATAAATTATGTAAAATAGATATGTAGCAATGCACAGGCAGCAGGAGTCAATGTGGAGATCTCGTTATCATCTCTGATAATCTAATAAGGACAGTTTAGTTGATAGGGAAATAAGGAAAGGACAAAGGAATTGTCTTTTACCTCATGCTTCCAGCTCTGGCTCCAGGAGCATGGAATTTATTATATATATATTTCAAAACTCATTTCACACAAAAGAACCCCCCTCCCGAAACTTCACATTTGAGCAGAAACACAAATTAGGTCACATCAAAGCACAATAAAGTTATAGTTTTACAAAGAATTTTCTTACGAAGATAATGCCGGATGAGAAACAGTCTCAAGGTTAAAAATGAGCCTCACTTTATCTAAAAGTTATTTTGCCTGAGCTTGCCACTCTGTGACCTTGGGATGCCTGGAGCAGTTAGAGAGATATACCCACAGCTGCAGCTTTACTCTGCTGAGTGAAAAAAGGCTGTTAACTCATTAAGTGCTGGTTTACTAAAAACTTAAAAGTTTTCCTAGAAGGCTATAATGTTTTTCAATAAGAAAAGGTGTGGATCATAAAAGGGGTCAAAAGAGGAGTCTCAGATTTTTATCTATTCTCTTATTGGCTTCCCACAAGTCAAGAACTTGGCTGAGTGACATGGACATTCTGTGCAGAATGCAGCAGCAGCTAGAGAAGGTGATTGAGTGGTGAACTATCAAGAGCTGAAGTAAGGAGCTTGGCACCTGAGGTCCTGTTAGCTGTCTATATCCTGAAACTTTGGAAACCTTGGGTGATAACACCAAGCAAGTGCCTAGACTGAGGAGATGACAAGTCACTATAATTGGGTGGACCAATTACTGAGTGCCTTTAGCCTTAGTTTATGGTTTTAATAGCTGCCTAAGGATTTGTTCCAGTAACTGTACCATCAAGGATTCAGCTTGGAGCAGTAGCTCCTGTAACGTGAGAAATCCCCTTGTCTCCAAAGCCCTTAGCAGCCACTCCTGTTCTAGCCAGATTGTTTGTCTGTGAAAGGGCCAGTGAGAAGCAAGCCATTCTAACTGACAGTTGGCTGTGCCCTCTTTATTAGTTTAGTCCTAACCTTCCCTTAACTTTATTAAACAGGTTATATAACTTCCTTTTTGTTTTCTTCTCCACAACCAACAAGGACCTACTATTGTGTAGTTTAATCCCTGGCTAGAGATGGAGGGACAGTTTGACTTAACTGTCATTCTCTCAGTCCTGTCACCACTCATTCCCAAGATCTGTCCTTTATTTATGGGAGTGGGTGTGAATCCCTTGTGTTATTTGTGTCCTGGCAGTTAACCAACTCACCCCATCATTCCTCCTTCTTCCTCTACTACTCCCCAGAGTTTTATTTACCCGCTACAATCCTGAGAATATATAGAAAGAATGAAAATTACATTTCACACTAACATCTATGTAAACACTCTCTCCTATACTATGTTAATTACTAAGGATATTAGTCTCAAACTGAAAGGACTTATTTTAAAATATTTAGCCTAAAAGTCAAATGTAATGGACTTCTTTACTAGCAGCATGCAGTGATCCATGACAATGCTGAGGGACCTGGGAGGAAGAACGCTATCCACATCCAGAGAAAGAACAGTGGGAACAGAAACATAGAAGAAAAAGTTATGATTGATCGTATGGTTCGATGGGTACATAACTGGGGGCTTTGGCTTTAAATGATCATTCTATTGCAAATATTAATAATATGGAAATAAGCTTCATGGAATTGCTTGTCAACTTTGGGAGGGGGGAAAGCAAAAGGGGAGGGAAAGAACATAAAGCATGTAATCATGGAAAATATTCTAAATACATTAATTTTTAATTTTTTAAAAATAGTTAACCCTTAAATATGAATTAGAAATTATAAAAATATTTAGCTTACAAAGTTCACTTCTGAATTTGTCATAGAATCTGAATGAGTAGACATTTCAATTCTCACTGGCTGTATAAAGCAAGAAAATTTTCTAGGCCACTGCTGTTACCTTACTCAGGCTCAGCCTTAAGCAAATGCTAGCATGAACTACATCATTCATATGTACAGTGCTCTCTATTTCAAACTTATAAAGTTTACAAGGTTTTAGGAATCCACAACATTCTTTAACTTAAAATCAGTTAAGGAAAAATAGTCAATGGGATGTTGATGGGATAGGATGTAAACAGATTACAGCTATTTTAAAAAAAAAATCCATGCAAAAAAAAAAAAAAGTAAATCAGCTGTAGTTTCCCCAAATAGGCCAAATTCCTCGGCTAGTCACGGCATAATTCAGTCAAGTTTTGTGTAAAGCAGAGTATAGGCAATCTCAGGACCTTTTAAGAGCCTAACAGTGGCCAACCCTTCATTAAAGCCCATGTCAACAAGTTCTGGTTCAAGATAGTAGCCTTGAGGTACGTTAGTTGGGTTTGGCATGGTATTAGTAACTAAATACAGTTTAAACTTTCCCAGAAGCTTAGACTTCAGCATCCCAGACTGAGAAAATATTTATTATAGATATTATAAGTAGTATTCAACCTGAATCTACCTGAGAAAATAAAACTCTAGGCAAAATCCAGCCTGAGTAATACTTGAAGGCTGTGGTAGGAGTTCTACATGGCTGTAAAGCAAGGTAATAGAAGCAGGGACAAAGACCCTAGGCAAAGTCCACAGCAGTGAGAAGTCCTGCTCTCCTATGATAAGAAGGCAAAGAACCTTATATGAGAGCATATCTGAGGCCCTTGAATAAGGGGCCAAAAAATAAAATAAAGGAAGCACTAACCTCTAAAAAAAATTGTAGAAATGAATAAGATAAACCCACAAACATATTTTGATTCTTAAAGTTTCCTTAAATTTGTTTTAATGGTGCTTATTTTCTTTTTCTGGATAGGATTATTTCAAACTTTCTTCTAATCAACTTTGAGATATACTTTATAAAATTTATTTTAGGACACTTTTATTTGTTTGTTTGATTATCATGATTTTTATTAACATCAACTTTAGTCTTTTAACCAAAAAAGAAACATGGGATATGATTGATTCAATGCAGTTGGGTAAAAGAACAACAATGGGGAAGTTGTAAAATGTGAGGTGGAGAGAGGGAAGAAGCTACCTTTCCTCATTAAGCAACTCCAAAGATATGAAAATTATCTGTCAAGACTAAGCACATTCTAGATACCCTAGTAATATACAGTATTTAAGTTTATTTGGCTTAAGTGACTTAAGTATCATAGATTAGTTTGTCTAGTATTGGTTAAATTCTGTAGATATTCAATCAAACTTTTTGAGGGATATGCAAATAGATGAATGAATCCAAGAAAGTTGACCTTGAGAAGATATTTCAATTAGAGTCAATCAATATTTTATTTGTTTTTAATTTTCTCTTTTTATTTTGTATCCTGAGTTAGAGGGAGAGACTTTGGGTAGGGGTTAGAAAGAGGTTGGCACATCTTATTTTGGAATACTACATGTCCCTCAGTGTATAAAAAGCTCCTTAGTATTTATGTCCTTAAACAAATATCCTTCCAGTAATTGAGGTGAGAATATTCTAAGCACTAATTTTTCTCTCTATAGTACTGGGTATGGGTAAGAGTGGAAAAGTCAAGGTAATTTTTTCAGGGGAATTAGCTGAATTCTAAACCAAAGACTAAGAGGGTAATTACTTTTGACTTGATATTTTCAGTGTCTTCAAAACAGTTGTCCCCTTCCTTTCTCTCCCCTCTTTGAATTTTCCCCTCCATGTCTGGGTCTTTATTAAGCAATGGGTAACAAGTGCTTAAGCTATTTTGTCATCTCAAAATAAAAACAAATACTTTTACTCAAAAGTAACTTTTATTCACCCTACTTAAAGACATCTTTCCTTTTCTTAAATATTCCTTGAACTTAGTCTTTTGTCACTATCACATTCTAGTATGATAATGTCTGTGGGGCAGATTTATAGATATAACCCTTGTTCCCACTTATTTTGAGCTTGTAATGTGTAGTTATCCTGCTTATAACTCAGGTAGCAAACACAGAACTCTAACAAAAGACTGGAGTTGAAACTCCTGACCTTGTAAAAAAAAAGTTCCTTAATCAAGTGTGGATCCCACTGCTCACTTATGCTGCATATAAAGGGACAGTAGTCAACATACAGACAGGAGCCAAGACAGTTTTTAATGAATAATAATTATAAATCCGGCAAGTGTATTCTTAGAGTAAAAAGAAAAA
The DNA here is from genome assembly GCF_016433145.1 of Gracilinanus agilis. NCBI lineage: Eukaryota > Metazoa > Chordata > Mammalia > Didelphimorphia > Didelphidae > Gracilinanus > Gracilinanus agilis. The sequence continues at coordinate 452,519,107 of NC_058133.1, forward strand.
GAAAAAAACAAACAACAAAAAAAAAACAAATGTTAACATCCAAAACAAACCGAGTATTTCAATAGATTCAGAAAAAGCCTTTTGCCAACCCTAAGTCACATATGCTAAAACCATATAAAGTATATTTATAGAGGGATCTTTTGTAATATCATAAAATTATCTATTTAAAAGCACAGTCAAATATCATGTGAAACACAATACATTGTAATTCTTTCCAACAAAAGAGTGAAGCAAAGATACTCATTTTCCCCACTACTATTTGCCATAGTTCTGAAAATACTAGCAATAGCATTAAGATAAGACAAGGACATTAAAGGCATAAAGATAAATAGGACATAAAGTTATCCCTATTTATTAATGATTATGATGGTTCTTAAAAATATTAAGGAACCAGCAAAGTTACTAATTGAACTAATCAATAGCTTTAGAAAAGTTGCAAGCAACTAAATAAATCTTTAAAAATCAACATTATTTCTATGTAATAAAAATAATAGAATCAATAATAAAAAAGGGAGAATCTATTCCAAATAACCACAAAATGAAAAAAAAAAGTATCTGAGGTACATTATTCAATGCCCTATTTAAGTATTTTACACATTGTGATTAATTAATAGATAAAATTACAGCTCAAGAATACCTCTTCTTATCACTCTTGGTATTGGCGTGAGAGAAGCAAAAATAATCTTTTTCGATCATTTGATATACTGTGGTTAATTTCTGTCAATCATATTGTTTCTGTGGCACTGGGAGACTGACCTACTCAAAACCTAAAGAAGTTGTTTTTAAGTGTTCCTTCATTCACCTTTTGTTCCCATTCTTTTCCTTCAATACCTCATCCCAGTACCATTATGCAAGTTCCTGGATACCTAGGGATCACTATGGCAACATTCTGCCTATTTTTTCTGGGGAACATTCCACTCTTTACATGTTGATGGATGTGGTCCTCCTGAAACTCATTACAAAAGGAGAAATTGCGTTTAAGGGAGTGACATAAAGGACATTATCAGAGAAATGTATATGACTAGGGGAATAAATGGACCAGTTGTATAGGACAATCAAGTTGCATATTGTCATCTCCATGGAAATTTCAACCTCTGCTGATCTCTAGTCACAAGGGCCCAATAACTTCTTATTTAATTGGTGATTTCCCTTAAATTTTGCACCATTCCCTTAGGCTGTCATCCAGATTTTATTGAATTTTACAAATATATCCATTAGATAGGGAAAGGGGCATTATGGCAGATGCTTCCTTGAAGTCCACATTTGACTATATTTAAAACATTTTCAGTTATGTTACATCCTGCTCAGGATGACTCTGGATTGATAAAAATCAGTGACATTTCATTGGAGTATGCCTTACTGCAATGTACTGAGGATAGCACTGGCAATAAGACTTGGGTCACAGAAGCTGGGATAGCCAAAAACAACTACGATTAGTTAAAAAAAAAATTGTTGAGAGTTGTCCAGCAAATGATTCCATTTCACCATCATAATAACTGTGTGATTTGGAGTTCCCACTAAAATTTGTCAGTAATCAAGGCCACGAGAGACTGGTTCACTAAAAATACATCTGGTAGGATCATAAGATGTGAGTAAAAAGCTAACATTTGGTCCAAATGTATACATCTAGTTATATATATATATATATAATTTGTTTGCATGCATGTTCTTTTCCCCATTATTTTAGGGGGAAAAAGTGGGATTAACCATGTATACCAGTGAATAGAGTGCTGGGCCAGAAGTCAGGAAGACTCATCTTCCTGAATTCAAATTTGGCCTAATAAACTCACTAGCTACGTCACCCTGGGCAAGCAACTTAATGCTATTTGCCTTAGTTTCTTCATCTGTAAAATGAGTTGGAGAAGATTTCTAACCACTCTCATAGCTTTGTCAAGAAAACTGTAAATGAGGTTAGGAAGAGTCAGCCATGACTGAAAGAAATAAATGAAAAAATAATAAATATATTTATTGTTTACAAATTAAAAGTTAAAAAGTTAAAAAAATTTCTCCTTGAGAGCAAGAGCAAGAAATACCTTCTCTCTCCTCTCTCTCTCTCTCTCTCTCTCTCTCTCTCTCTCTCTCCAGAATATAGCATCATAGTGTTTTGCACAAAACAGATGTTTAATACAAGTTTATTGATTTGAAACTGATACTTTTGGAAATATTAGTGAAGGGACCATAGGGTTATTGTTAGAATCAAATAAGACAATAATTGTAAAGCATTTACTGTAGTGCCTGGCATACACACTAAATGATACATAAATCTATTATTAGATATATAGATTCATCATTCTGATATGCTAATGACTCCACTTTGAAATTATCTTCAATTTAATCTGCATATAGCATTCCAAAGGTCTTGCCCCAAGTCTGTTGCTGATATTATGTTGTATATTTTGTGTATATTATTGTTTTTTTTTTATAATTTCTCCAAATGGAATATAAGTAACTTGAAAGTAGAAAATGTTTTTTGTCTCTCTTTGTATCTTGGAGAGAAAGTGGGACAAGAAGGGCTTAGCATAGTAAATGACATAGTAAACATTTATTTAATGTTTATCAACTTGACTCTTAAGCTAGAAACAAAGTAGTCACTCTTTAATGTAGTCACAAAGTAGTCACTCATTAAGTCAATTAAACCATTTAACTTGACATCCTCTAGTGCTCTGAAGGAAGTTTCCTCCACAATTTCAATTTTTCTAGCTTTGTATAGGCAACAAGTATAAAGAAGAAAATCTGAGTAGGAAAGTCACCTCAGTTCCCTTATCTTGAAATGATATCTTAAATAAAATCATCAAACTTACAGGGTTGCTAGGAGTATCAAATGTATTAATAGATGTAACATGCTTTGAAAACCTTTAAGCACTCTATTAATGTTACCTATTATTATTGTTGCCTTAATGATCATCTAGTCCACCCCCTTTATTTTACACATGAGATAATTGAAATATAATGACTTCCCTAAGGTTACATAGTGAGTAGTGAAGCTAGAATTCAAAGCCAAAAGCTTTTGATTTCAGATCTAGCATTTTCCATTAAATCATGCTGCTGCTGACATACTCTCAAGGATTCAGCTTTTCTATCACAATCACAATTTCATTTGTTTGGTTCATCACAAATTATACTTTAAGTTGCTTTGTAACATGGCCAGTCAAAACTCTCCAGGGTTTCAGTTATAATGGAGAACTATCAACTCCACAGACAATCACTCTCTATAGTCTGGGGCATATGACATCCTTTCTGTACCACCATTCAACTTAGAAGACAAGACATTCTTGACTAGAATGCTAGATTCCTGACTTTCTATCAATTATCTTTCTATAATACTATATATATATATATATATATATCACTTTTCCTAGTTGAATGTTGAATGGATTGGCATTGTCCAAGAAAAAAAAGGGGAAGATATTTCCTGGATGAATCACAAGAAAAATGTGATTACTAAACCTGAACAATCAGAAGCCTCAAAAATTCACTTCGCAGATCATAAAGCTATCATTTGTAACACTCCAAATTGGTTGCATTAAGTAAGCGAGCTGCCTTTGCTGAAATGTTTTTTTTTTTATTTTTTACAATGCTAAGCTTCCAATGAAAAGAGGAATTGATCCAGTAACCTTACTTTGGCCTTTTTCCCTCAACCCATCTATCCTTAACATGTACATAACCTCCCCACAGAAAAAAAATTTTTTTTCACTCTCAACCCTTCTCTTTTCCATTCCCCTTGAAAAGTTGTCTCTTCTCCCAAAAAGATTATGATCTCTACTCGGAAGCATTTCAAGTCTCTTTTATTCTAGCATTATCACTGCTATGTAGAATATAAAACTCTTATTTATCTCCTAGGCAATTGCAAATTATAGCTCAATTTCAGAAATATTTAGGAAACCAGTAGGAAGCATCTTGCATGATTGCCAGGTTTCTGAACCTCAATCTATGGGCTGCCTGTTGATCAGCAGGTTGCAGTTATCTCAATATTTTATCAGAACATTCATATTCAGCTTTGCCAGTGGGACTGTCAGTTGTAAATGCAACTTTAATATGCAAATAAATTGATACAAAATTGATATCAGAATTGAAGAATGAATACATGAATACATTTATTTTCTAAATTCAAAATTCCAATTGAATACAAATAACCGAAATCTTTACCACCCTATCTCAGAAATTCAGATATAGAGTCATTTATCTAATTGGGATCCATACCTCACTTGGATAAAAACATAAGTAGACAATGGCATTATTATTTTCAGTATTTTCTTTATTTAAAGGTGGTTACTAACTGATGTATAATGCAAATGGTGATGAAGATGATGTTTATTTTTTCTATGCTCATTTTAATAAGAAAATTGATGCTTGGGCAACACTTTAGTTTCTAATTTGTTAAATTGTTACCACTTTAATGTATTTTTCCCACAATCTAAAATAGGAAAAATAGGGGAGATTATATAAAACAATAATTAATTATCAAATGAGATATGTTTAAGGCACTTTATAAATGCTAGCTAATTAACAAAAATCTAAAAAGTAACAAGAAGAAGGAAATGAAGGGGAAAATTCGAACCTTTATAATATCTTAGCTAGTACATGAGTGCAATACCTAGAGCCATAAAAGACATGATTTCAAATCCAGCCTCCTATACTTAAAAGTTGCATGACTTTGAGCAAGACACTTCTATTTGCCTCAGTTTTCTTAACTATAAAATGGATGTTATAATAATAGCATATGTCTTCCTGAGTTGTTGTGAAGATCAAATGAAATAACATTTATAAAGCACTTATCAGAGTGCCTGATAAATAGTAGATATTTAATAAAGTGTTTATTTCCATTCTTTTAAGGGTTTTAAAGCACTTTATATAAGTTATCTTGTTTGATCCTCATAAAAACCCTGTGAAATTATGTCCTATGAATATTTAATCCTCATTTTGTACATGAAGAATTTAGAAGAGAGGTGTTTATTTATTTGTCTGGAGACATAAAGCTAGGCAATGTTAGAGAGAAGATTCGCATTCAGGTTTTCCCAGTTCTAAGTCACATGCTATAATCTATGATGATGTGCTGCCAACTATGATACTATCTTTTCTATTCTTTATTTAGTGCTTAGGGGTTGTTTTTTTTTTTTTGCATAATAGAAAAATACTGGACTAAGTATCAAAAGACCCGTGTTCCACTTTTGTCCATTACACTACCTAGATGTGTCACCCTGAACTATTGACTTGACTTTTTTTGGCCTTATTTCCATCATCCATAAAATGAAGAAATTGAATTAGAAGGCTACTATAGTTTCCTGAAAATCTATGATTCAAGTTTTTGTGAGTTTCACTGAGCTTTCATTTGTTATTCTTTAGGAGATATATTTAAAATGTATTTAGAATATTTTTCCATGGTTACATGATTCATGATTTTCCCCATCCATCTTCCCTCCCCTCGTCCTGGAGATGACAAGCAATTCCACTGGATTATACATGTATCATTGTTGAAAACCTATTTCCATGTTATTCATATTTGCATTAGAGTAATCTTTTAACATCAAAACTGATCACATCCTTATTGAACCACATGATTGACCAAAAGTTTTTCTTCTGCATTTCTGTTCCCACAGTTCTTTCTCTGGATGTGGATAGCATTCTTTCTCATGAGTTCCTCAGAATTGTCCTGGAACATTGCATAGGGCTAGTAGAGAAGTCCGTTACATTCAATTTTACCACAGTGTATCAGTCTCTGTGTACAATGTTCTCCTGGTTCTGCTCCTTTCACTTTGCATCAATTCCTGGAGGTCTTTCCAGTTCAAATAGAAATCCTCCAGTTCATTATTCCTTTCAGCATAATAATAGATACCACAATTTCTTCAGCCATTCCCCAATCAATGGACACCCCCTCATTTTTCAATTTTTGCCACAACAAAGAGCACAGTTATAAATATTTTTGTACAAGTATTTTCCTTATTAAGCTTTTCATTCTAATGAAATAGCAATATACTTTAATTTTTATTTTAACGAGGATCTCAAGAAAATATCCTTCAGTGCAACATATCTTTCAGGTATCTTGTTTCTTAATCATTTTACATGAGAAGTAAACTCTTCCTTTGGTTTGATTTCACCTAAATTCAGGAATAGATATGGCAAATTAAAATATTTTGTAGGATGTTTAGTATCAAGTGATTATAGAGATAAATTGTAGATCATTATTTCCAAGTAATCTTCTATATCTTGCTAACCATATATAATAATATTGTATACACACATGCACATTTTACTTGATAAAATTCTGATGCAAACCCAAATGTGGAACAACTCCACTGAGGAACAGAAAAAAAGAAAAAGACATGGAATGTCAGATAAATAAGGAAATAAAACTTGATCAACTGAATTTGTTTTAATAGTAATGAATAGTGCTACACACACCAGAAGTTACTCCTCTTTCCTACCTACCCCATACTACTTGCACTTTCCAATTTTATATAAGCCTTTAGTCATCCATGTTTCCATTAAAACTAGCTTTGATAAAAACTATATCAAGATTAGTTTTTAATACTCCAATATAACAGTATATCCATACTTTCATTAATTTAAGTATTCCCTGTACTAATGGAGATCACAACTCTTCCATGCCTGCCCAACTTGTGAGAATCTTGTCCATGTCCTCCCATAAGTTCACCACAGCAAGTCCATCCAATATTCTAAGACTTTAATTTTATTTCTCCTGAAATTGCAAGTATATCAATGAAGCATACAGGTTAAAGATGAGTAATATACCTCACTCTTCCATTTCTTTGATGGCATCTTTTATACTCCTTTGTAAAATTCCTTTTGTGCTCAACAAATACTGTACCACACCCCTCTAAGTGATTTTCAACTTTGTTTCTTTGAAAGCTGTGGAATTTCATAGGTAGTAGTCACACAATATAAATGAAAAAGTGTTATGTTAAAAAAAGATGCATTTTTATTTTCATACAAAGCTTGAAATATTGTACTATATTGGGAAGAATAAAATTTAAAGTTTTTTCCCTCTTCATAAGCTATTTTGGTTACAGACAAAAAATCATAGAATAAAATGAACAAATCCCTTATTCTGGTAATGATCCCTTCTTAGTTGTCTAGTTTATGACTCTGGTTGGTGCTGGTAAGGGCTGGTGCCTTTGCTACTATCTATAGTCTATGAGACATACATCAAATGGTAGGCATGCTTTCTTCAAATATAAAAATGATGAATGGATCTTAGGAATAGATAGTTACTCTCATGGCCCCACTAGCAGAAGGCACATGTCTTGCTCTTGAAATGAAGTCTGTATACACTATGCCATGGGAACCCCCAAGAGCATAAACGTTAAACCATTTAATCAGCTTCAGGCATACGTCACCTAATCTTGGAGCCAGTATAATCATCTACAGACACTTACAGGTCTCCAGAGGAGAGAATCAGGGAAGAAGAAAAGACAAGGTGAACTTGTATTTGCCCTCTCATTAAATTTTGCAAGTTGCTATGTTTAAGTTTCTGTTTTATAGACCACTTAGGCAACTATTAACCTTTTTTAAAAATACATTAGCATTTTTATTTCTCTTCTCTGAAGAGATGGTCCTGCTTGGGAATAAATGGTAGTAGAAATTTCTGATTTATACATTAATTTGTCACCCATACTTTAAACCTCTAAGTTTTTGAGTCTTCTCTGTTTCTAACTCTCTATGTCTAATCACTCATTGAATGGATCTTGGTCCTTCCATGATATCTTTTTCATCTGTTCACTTCTCTTTCCCATAGTCACCACTAAAATTCAGACCCTTATTCTCTATTGCCAAGGCTGTAGTTTTCTTACAAGTCTTTCTTAATCTAGTCTCTTCCTTTAGTAGTCATTTTTAAATTCCCTTTTAAATTCATCTTCATGACACAAGGTACTGATCTTGTAATTCCTCTAATGTATTAATACTAATATTAGTAATAACAACAGGATGGACAAAGCTTGAATCTTACCAAAATTGACACAAAACAGGAATAAACTCCACACACAGGTATAGAATTCTATCTTACTCAATAGGGAAGTAAGAAGAGGAGGAAGTACAAAAAAGGTTGGGGGGAAGAGACAAAAAAGAGGGTATTCAGGGAGGTGGGCAAATTAAAAAACAACTTTTTTTCACAAAAAAAACCTTTATGAACAAGGAAAGGCTAAAGGGAGAGAAAGAGAATGATAAATGGAAAAAATAAGGTGGAATAAAACACACAGTTAGCAATCATAACTCTAAATGTAAATGGGATGAGCAAATTTATAAAATCTAAGAAGATAACAAAGTGGATTAAAAGCCAGGATCTCACAATATGTTGTCTACAAGAAACTAATTTAAAGCAGGAAGATACACAGAATAAAGATAAAGGTCTGAAGCAAAATCTAATATGTTTCAGCTAAAGTTAAGTGTGTGTGTGTGTATATATATATATATATATATATATATAGTGGGAAGATTTCATGCACATTGAAATGAGGAGAATCAGGAGAACGTTGTACACAGTAATGACATTATTATTTTTTTTTGTTTTTTGTTTTTATTTTTTTAAACCCTTTATTTCTGTGTATTGACTTATAGGTGGAAGAGTGGTAAGGAGAGGCAATGGGGGTCAAGTGACCTGCCCAGGGTCACACAGCTGGGAAGTGTCCGAGGCCGGATCTGAACCCAGGACCTCCAGTCTCCAGGCATGGCTCTCAATCCACTGAGTTACCCAGCTGCCCCCTGACATTATTATTTTGATGATAAACTGTAAAAGACAACTTCTCTGATCAAGACAATGGAATTCCAAAATTGATGAACTCTGAAATAAATATACTTTAAAAAACCTTTATTTTTCTCAGTTCTATGTGTATCTTTTCTTTTGCAAATTGGCTATCATGGAAATATTTCTCATGATTTCATATGTATAATTGAAATAAAAATTCTCATCTTCTCAAGTAGGCAGGAAGAAGGAAGAGAATTTGGAACTCAAAATTTTTTAAGTGAATGTTAAAAAATGTACATATAATTTGGAAAATTTTTAACAAACTACAATATATTGAGGGGAAAACTATCAATAGAGGAAGCTAGGTGACTTAGACAATTGAATGTTGCACCTAGAGAAAGAAAGAAATGAGTTCAAATAGCCTCAGACATCTGTGAGCTATGTAACCCTGGACAAGACAAAGAACCTCTACCCTCAGTTTCCTCATCTATAAAATGACAATACAATAATACCCACCTGCTAAGGTTGTTGTGAAGATAAAATGAGATATTATTTGTAACGTGCTTTGAAAAAACCCATCAAGTGTTATTTAATCTATTTAATAATTTTCAGTAGTTCCCAATTACTAATTGAATAAAATACAGAATTCACAGTCTAGAATTCAACCAGTTCCTTATTTGTTTCCAATATGTCTTTTCTATTTTATTTATCTCTATTACACTTTTAATATTCCATCCTGGATCAAAACTGGAATGCTTTCTATTTCATGAACATAAGTTGTGATTGCCATCTTTAGGATATCTATTGTCTGCTACTCCTCTAAGAATGATTTTTCCCTTCATCTGGTCAGTTATTATTATGAAGCCCAGTTCAAATGCCATGTGTTTCAGTTCAGGTTAATCCAATTATACAAATATTTATTCATCATGTACTCCTAATGAGGCATTATGTTAGAACCTTATTTTACAAAAATAAATAAACCATAGCAACAAAGTCAATAATCCAACAATTCAGCATCTCAAGGACCCTTTATATTCTATGTAAAATGGCATGGAGATAAAAATATACAATATATAAAGAGGAGTAAGAAATACATTTAAAAGAAAAAAAATTGTTACCTGCTAGAGGAAAGTTTGTAGGAAGAGGAAATTAAAAAAAAAAAGATCTGAAAAGGAAGCAAAACAAAATTGTTGTATAAAGAAAGAGTGATACCAGCAAACTTAAGTAGGAAGTTTATGCTAGATATAGAGCAAACACTCAAAGAAAGGCGCAATGGAATTGTATCTATGGGAAGAAGCTTCAGTGGAAATCTACTAGCCAAGAATAGAAATTCAAGGGAAGAAAAGAATGGGAAATATGTTGGTAATGGTAGATGTGAATCAATTGTGAAGGAGCTTAATTTTCAGATCCTTACCCCTTTCCCAATTCACATTTATCTTGTATTAATATTTTGTATTGTGATATATCATAGTCATGTTTATACTTCATCTTCCTAAATGGATTATAAACTAAGGTTTAGTCTAAACTTCTTTGAATCTTCCAAATCACCTAGCATAGTGTCCTTCACATAGTAGATAATAAACAATATGTTAATTGAATAAAAGAATGGTTAAGTGAAGAAATGAATTAATGATTAATATACATCTAAAAAGGAGGTTTTTTTTTTCCTAATAAAAGAAATGTATGGCCTGAATGGCTCTAATATGAGTTCTCTCTTTGTACACTGACTCCATGTGTTTCTAATCTAAATACTGGTTAGATGTTGGTAAGCACAGAGGGTTTTTTTTTTTAAATACAAATTAGTGAAGATTTACTGATGTTCTTTTACATCTAAATTGAAAGATGATAAAACTTAAATGAGCAGTAGGAGACTCATTTAACTAATAGTAGTAAAAAAATTGGAATCTCTTTTGCCTTGGTAAGAACAAAATTCAATTAGATTTTTATTAGATCTTTTAAATTTTCATTTTTAATTTTTGCTTGGACAGGAATTAGTGTTCCATACAATAGATATTTTAAGGAAATAATGTATACAGATATCTAAAATTTAGTGTGTTTATACATGAATGAAGTTAGCTGCTCAGTCAAAATATGAATTATTTTACTGACTTTTTTGCTGCTAGATTTAAGGAAACAAGATTTTCATATTAGCCTTAGAAATCACTTTTAAGGAGCTATTGAAAAAAATTAAAGGAAATTCAATCTGTTATTTCTCTCAACTTTTAGTTTTTGACTTCAATACATGAACATCATTTTTAAAGTACTTCATAAATAGATCTGCATTTTGTACATATATGTGCATGTGTTTGTATTAACTTTGAAGAAAATATTATATTCAGGGTTTTGAGTGGTGGTAGTGAGAAACAAGAACAAAATAGCCATGGAAGACACTTAGTACCATTCCATTTTATACATAAGGAAATTGAGGCCCAGAAAGATTAAATGATTTGCATAATATTACAGTCTCATAGTAATTTGAACCCAAAACTTCTGACTATAAATCCCTCACCCTACCTACTAACCCAAGATGAATTCTTCAAAAGTCTATTTTCTCAGCAATGATTAACCCTCCCCAAAGCAGGTCATTATAATCCTTATATGCTGTGTAAAAAGATTCTATGACTTGCTGTGTTTCCCCATCATTCATTACCTTGATGTCAAACATTCTAGTGATGAAAACTTAAGTAATTCAGATAAGCACTCCACAGCCAGGACCAAACATTGAAGTTTTTCAGAATCGTCTGATATAATATAACTTAAGTTCACCTATTAAGTGTTGAAAATCTCACACCACTTCCATTCCACTTAAATATCAGAAAAAGTATTTAATGATGGTGAGAGTCTTCCTACTCACTTTTATACAAGTAAAATATTATTGAAAATAAACATCAAAGATACCCTTGAAGGGAAAACTATACATTAAAAGCCAACAAACATTCTTAGGAGTACCAAACGAAGAGTAAAGAGAGACTCCACCCACAGGTTTTGATTTTCATTTTTCAGGTGTGGGAGGTGGAAATATAAACAGGATTCTGAAGACTGCTAAATATTGAATGCACAAGGTTTCATTTGAGCCACACAGAATCTGTGTGAAGAATGTGTTGAGGTTGGGGTTCTTAACATCTTATCATTGTGTAGGTGGAAATTTGATGCACCTGAGCTGCATCCTTCTAAGTTATGTGCTCACTTTACGTTGTGATGTTTGAGAGATTAATTTGGCTGAAACCCAATCATTTGGGCTCTTTTTGGGCTTTGCTTTGGTAAAGCGTGGCAGGTGTAGGTCTCTGGCCCTGTGCTCTGCTCACTTGGCTGAAGGAATCCCATTCTCTCCCATTTTTTGTTATTATTAAACCCTTTAAATTAAAATATCAGGAGTATTCATTCAATTTTATTCTCATAACATTGAGTCTGGATTTGTGAGTATGTTTAATTTTAATAATTGTAATTTTAACATAACTGAGTTAATTTTCAAATTTATGAAAATTATTTATGAAAAGACTCTAATCATAGCATTTCTAAGGCTATACTGCAAACCCAGGAAACTTGAGGAATATTGACAAAAACTTGAGAGTATACAGGAATTAGGTGGAAAGAGAGTCTGGGTCATTTGGTCACATTACAGAAGATTCTTTGGTCAGCAAAATAATGAACAGCTCAAGGATTATTATGAAGGAAGTTTTCAGAAGATGTCTATATTTTGGTTATAGCTATAAAATACTTCCTTAGCTTCTATTTTGAGATCTCTACCCTGCCATGAGAACACTGATAAACTTATAAGTATGTCTATTATGGCTACTTTTCCTCAGTGGATCTAATTTGTCTTTAGGTTTATTTACATATCCTCATAGTTACGTGACTTATAGAGGATGATACAGCTAGTATGTGTCTGAGGCCATATTCAGTGATGTCTTTCTGATTCTAGACTGGGAATTTTATCTGTGAGGCCACTTATATGCCCAGCTCCCTGTTGCCTCTAGGCTAAAACAGACTCACCTCTGTTTGAAAGGTAAAGCCTTTTCAATGTGTTTCTAGCCTTCAGGCTCACTCTTCACCTTTATACATTCTATTGTCTAGGCTATTCCTCACCTGTAATACTCATCTTCTCCATCTTTTATTTCTGTGTCTTTGAACAAGAAGTCAACTGTGGCTGAATAGAGAGCATCCCTCATCCCTGAGGTTCCTTTAATGCTCCTACCAATTTCTACCTCCTACATCAATCCTTTCAAATTCCCACAAACTGAGTGGCTCAACAGTTTTTGTTTTTTGTATTTCAACTGAACAAAAGATCCTTAAGAATACAAATTGTTTCATATATTTGTCTTTGTATTCAGTGCCTAATAAAGACTTGACACATAGTGTCTTTTAATGAAGGCTACAAACTCAAATCTTGACTTGCACCATTTGCCTCAGTTTCCTCTTCCCTCTGATGGGAAGGCTGGAGTCTAGTTAGAGTACCAAACTTCTCCCACTGCCTTCCTTAATAGAAAGCAGAAACTGGACTTTTCAGATCATTCTGTATCTGCTGTTTGGTCTGGATTCAACTCTATACAATAAGATGTCCTCTGGTCTCCCACCACCCATTCTTGTCTCTTTTTATGTGTTATCTCTTCCTAATCTTTAGCACAGTTCCTTGTATATAATAGGCACTTAATAAATGTTTATTGTATTTGATTGATATTTGATTGATTGATTGATATTAATTGATATTTACACATATAATACATATTTGCACTTGCACATACACAAGGAAATATCCATATCCATGCATATTAATATATCAACAAACCTCTACATAGATACATGCCTAGATACATAGATACACACCATTTCTCCAACTGGAACTAAAGCCTCTTGAAAGTAAGAATGTCCCCCCAAATCAATTCAATAAAAATGAACAAACAAAAAACATTCTGACACCTAATACAGTGCCTTACAGATAGTAGACTTTTAATAATTGTTGACTGATTGACAGGTTGCTATGTGGAGGAGGCAGATCCCTTGGGGAGGAACAATACCACAGAAAGGTATTCCTTGATAAGAAACCCTAGTTTCCTTCATCCCACCCCAACCATCTGCTAGTTGTTATTCTGCCTTGGGGCTTAAGGAAAGAACTCAGAAACCTATTCTATGACAAATGAATGAGACACATTTTCTGGGTAGTTTTCCACAAAGTAGCTCCTATATTAGCTTCTTGGGCTTTATTTAAGACATTTCTGTTTAATTCATGTAAGAAATGGTTTCTTTAGATTTCAGTAATTTGCAGAAAAATTGACATTGTATTTTATCTATGTATAAGTCACTGATTTTGTATTTTCAGTATTTCTATTGATGGCATGTGTGATGAGATTGAATTGGAAAAGCAAAACAAAAGCAAAACTTGGCTTATGATGCCGTCTCTTACTGGAAACTTTTAGACCCTGAAACACAAAAACAGTCTGAAAATTCATCACTGTTTAGGTTTGGCCTAAACCATTCAATATGACTTTAATTAGCTTTCAGAGTCTGAAGCTCAAAACAGAGTGGTGGCAGAAATAAATTGTTTAAAGGAAAAGTACAAGCTGTGCTGAAAGGTATGGCTTGAGCCTCAAGAAATACTGTATTCTAAGCACAACCTGCTGTTGTCTTTGTATTACTTTGTTCTCATTTTGATTCAAAAACTTGTTTTTTCCCATTTTCTATAGAATATAAATAGCTAGAGAAGCTTAAGGTTAACTTTGAAAGCCATGGTCTGCAGTGTATTTCCCAGCAAGTTTGTGAATCAACTGTTAACCGTATAAGGTGGTGCTAGATGAGCTGGTCTTGAGAAAAATTATAGATTTAGCATTAGAAATAGTCCTTAAAAGGGACTGAGATATCTCTTCTTGTCCTACCATATCCAGAGTTTCAAGTGCCTCCCTCCCTCTTTCTTTCTATCTATATATCTATAGCTATATGTCTCTCATGTGTGTGTGTGTATCATATCTGTTTGGTATGTGTTTTGTATATCCCTATGTATTTATATGCTGCCACTATAGTGTGAATGTGAAATGCCCTCCCTTTATGATTCTGTAATAATTCTGTAATTTGCAATGGGGCCGAGTTATAAACTCTTGGCCAAAGGCCATAGGACCAGAGTCCAATCCATCTGTTACACTACTCCTTATGCTATAATTGATTTAATAACCCCTGGAGGTGTCCAAGACCCACTGCATGGGAATATATTTACTGACTGTGATGGTCAAAGGGACTTACTTGCTTCAATGGTATGGGTCAAGTGAATGATAATGGTTGAGTGTGCATTTCTAACCATGCTTCTGTTATTACCCTCCCATGAAAACCTAATTCTTTTTGGCTTGGAGACTTGGTTTTTGCTTCTTGTGTCTTGGCTAATAAATTTTCCCAATAATAGTTAGAATATTAAGTATTTAGAGGACAGATAAGTAGTCTTTGTGGCAGAATTTAAACTCTGAGGGGGGCAGCTGGGTGGCTCAGTGGATTGAGAGCCAGGCCTAGAGACCTCAGGTCCTAGGTTCAAATCTGGCCTTGGACACTTCCTAGCTATGTGACCCTGAGCAAGTCACTTGACCCCCATTGCCTAGCCCTTACCACTCTTCTGCCTTGGAGCCAAAACACAATATTGACTCCAATACACTGTATTGACTCCAACACAGAAGGTAAGGTTTAAAAAAAGAAAAAGAATTTAAACTCTGGTTTTCTTGGGTGCAACTGCAGTGTTCTGATGTCCCAAAACCTTAAAAGACATGGTTAATAACCCACAAATAGTAATTAGCAGAACTGAAGATGCTTTGACCTCATTTTCCATTTTTAAATTTTGGAATATAGCAACATGTTGATTAATTTGGAGGCAATTGGGCATTATATGGAACAATAAGACTTTTACCTAAGGAAAGCAAGGATACTGATTAAAAGGAGGGATTTTGAATAGAGAAAGGAAAATGAGAATTGAAAAAGTAGTAAGTAGACTGGACTTATGTGTTTAATGGAATGTCAAGGATCTTCCATCTCTTTATAACTTTTTCTGCTTATGCAGATTACAATTCTTTTATGCCTTCATTGATAGGCTCTCTGTATTGCTGTGGTGAAGATGAGAAAAAAAAGGAAGAAGAGGAGGACTTGGACTCCAAATCACTCACTTTCTTGTGATGAGTCCTTCAAAACTTAGCAAGGTTAGTCCAGAAACAATAGTCATAATCCACTGTCAGGACTATATGAAAAGCTATTCAAGCTATGATAAGATATGGTAGAATACCTTGACCTATTGCTACAACTCTAAAAATAACTCAATTTTACCTCCATGCCATGAAGGAGAATATAAATAGAATTTTAATGAAAGTGTTAAACAATATCTACACAATAATGATTTCGAAGTTTCCAAACAACTTTTATCATGACAAATCTGAGGTATGAGTACGTCTATTTTACAATAATTATTCACTGAATCTAAAGTAAATTGAGAAACCTGAGAATTAAGGAGTTAAAAAGTACTTGTTCATGATCACTTGGGTATATTGTGGAACAATATTTGAACCTAAATTTATATCCAAGTCTCTTACTAATATAATAGGCTACAAATAATGAATTGCTTCAATTTTGTTCCCAAAATTCATAACAACTCTGTAATTCTAAAATTTAGTCCAATCTAAAATTGACAGAGAAAGAAGAGAAGAGAATAGAAGAGAAGAGAAGGAAGAGAAGGGGTAGGGGAAGAAAAAAGAAGGGAAGACCTGGAGGAAAGAGAAGAGAAGGGAAGTCAGGAGAAGAAAGGACTAGAGAGGTGAAGAGAGGAGAGAAAAACAGGAAAAGAAAACAAAGATTTTAGTTTTAGGAAATTGGCTGAGCTGGGGGATGCCTCTATCTATTGGTTAAATCCCTATCTATAACCTATTAACAATTTAAAAAAATTAAAATATAGGGTAAATTATTAAAATTGTTATATTTTAAAAATTCTATTTTTCATGCATGTTTTTATAAAGTGTATACTTTTTTAATGCTGTTAGGCATCTATATCAATTAACCAGCATTTATTAGGCACTTTTATGTGTCAGGCACTATTCTAGGTGCTGGGGATTCAAAGTCCAAAGTAAAACAATTTTTGCATTGGAGGAGCTTGTTTTCAATCTGAGGGAGTCTATATGTGTATGTCTATATCTTTATATCTATTTATTGCCTATATCTATCATCTGTATCATCTACATCTTTATAAAATATATGTATATGTAAATGTATATTATACACAAATATGTTCAAAATAGATAAAAATTCCCTTTCAGTAGAAGATACTAGTGAGGGGTAGGGGGACTAGAGATCATTAAATGCTTCATGGAGAAAATAACAATTGAGATGATCCTTAAAGGGATTTAGGGGTTCTTTAGAGTTGTTTATAAGTAGGGTGTGTATTCCAGGTGTGACAGTGCAGTGACTGATTTGCTCATTTCTGTCCCACTCAAAGTATGTAACAAGATGCCCAATCAATCAATCTCACTCATAGTCCTTCAACTTAGTGTGAAAAGTCTTTGAAAACCATTTGAAAAAGTGAAATGATGCCAAACAGGAAGTCTGTTTCAGTTGACTAAGATATTTCATGAGTCATATACAATCACTGAAAGAGATAGAATCAGGAAGTCTTGCAGTGGCAAGCATGACAGAAGGTTCTAGCTCACCCTGATGAGCAGAAAAGTGATAGAACTGTGGCTTAATGGGAGAAGGAGAGGTAGAAATATTGGGAATTAATTTGGGGGTATAAAGAAGCAAACTATATCAATAAAATGAATTTTAAAAAATTGAAACAAAAAAGGTCTTCACAGTGTGGTCCCAATATTTCAATCAGCTGGAACTCTCCTCTAGTCTAAGACTTGTCAGGAAATATTTTTTTCCACCTTATTTTGATGAGAAACGATAAGGAAGGTAAACATGCTTCACATTTCCCCTGCCAAGACGAATCCTGTAAAGGGTGCTTTCACTCTCTTAACTAAATTGAATAGCTTTGACATCAAGAACTCTATATGTTATTTCTTTTCTCTTCAATCCTACTGGTCATAAGAGAGTTCTTCACACATTAGGTACTCAGCAAATGTTATTGACTTATTGAAAGGGATACAAATAGTGACTAGATTTAGGATTTCAATGTATTAGGGAACTCCCAGAAAAGGAAAGTTACTCTAAGAGCAGATTAGCATTATAAGTTATAGTTTTAGACATTTGTCTAGAAAACTGAAAGATTGTGACTATTAGAATCAAAAATTTAACCCAGGTCTTCTTGGGTTGGTTTTCTTAGGTTGGTCTTCTAAGGTTGGTTTTCTGTTAATTATAATATGCTGTTGGAGTAGAAATAATTTTATGCCCTTGAATCAAAATTTTAATGACAAATCAGATGACAGGTAGAAATAAGAAGTTATTGGGACGTAAAACCTCATGAAGAGAGGGAGGGAGACTGAGAATATACTCTGTAGTGGAGACAGAATCTCTGGATCCAGACTGCAAGAGATTCCACAACTACTGGAGCTTAGAGGAGGGTAAAAGAGGATAACTGAGAAAGAGTTCTCTTGAAAAGTGGGCATGGGAAAGGAAGCATGGTTGGTGGTAGTGTCCAATTTTAAATAACTTTCTTGCTAAGTGTGCGCAAAGTTTCATTTTATATTCTTGTTGGAATACAAGCCTTTTTCCAGTCTTCTAAATTTCATTATTCTGATGCAAAGCCCCTATACCTCCACAGTAGTTAGGGCCTTAACTCCAATTCACAAAACTAAGTTGAAATAAAAGCTCTGATATTTAATTTGTTTGACTTTGAGCAAGTTGGTGAATAGGGGTGGACCTCAGGTTCCTTATCTATGTAATGAAAGGTTTAAACTAGAAAATCTCTTTTATCTCTTCCAGCTCTAAATGTTAAGATACCAACATTTAGGACTCCTTCATTCATTTCTCCCCTCTATTTTTGTAGTGCTTATAATTAGATTGGGTGGATTTAATTTTTTGATTGTTGGATTATCTGTGATCACAAAGGAAATGAATCAATAAGAACTCCTCCTACCTTTTCTCACTTCTATTTCTATTTAGCTTGTTACTAGAGGTGTGTCTGGTCTCACTGAATATGCAAGAAGGAAGAACTGTGCTCTTGCAAACAGGAAGCAAGAAGTTAAAATTACTTTTGTAAGCACTTCCCCCACCCACCAATCCCACCTTCCAGAGTCAGAAAGAGATAGCATCAATAACTTTACTAGGCTTTTTTTTCCTCCTGGCTCTAAAAAAATCAAATAATAGCATGAAGGCTAGAAAATTGTGTTTTAAAATCTATTTACATAGCATATGCTAATCATATATTTTGAGCTCTCTGAATTGTACTATATTAGAGTTCCTACTTTTGGAATTCTTATTAGTCTATCAGAGTATTCAGTTCCTTCTGCTACCTCACTAACTGATGAGACTCATAAATACTGAGCCCACATGAATTGTGCTGATTATAGTAACTGTGCCCAGAATTCTTACTGTTAATTAAGCAATGAGACTCGTAAATTCTAGACCACGAATGTCCAGAGTCTTAGCTTAGAATTCTTATAAGCCAATCAGGTCACTTGATTTCCTCTTTTTACTCTAAAATGATTCATAAAATCAAATACTATTATAGTGTACCTTTAAATCTGAGAGACCTAAACTATATATTAGCATGCTCTCCACTTTTGTTACTATTGATGCATTAATATGTTACAAGATAACTAGTTCTTGATGGTTTATTTGACTTGATTATTTTTAATCTTGGAATACTTTGGGAAATTTATTACACAGGGAAGCTTTGGACTGCTCCTGTTTTGTTATTCTGGTCCAAGAAAAGAAATCATTATGGATTCAGAAATACTGTTTGATGCCTATAATAACCCAACAATTTCAGGAGGAAAACTAATTATTGATTACCCTAAGGGCCTTGGAGAGCAACTATGCTTCTGTATACTTAATTGTCCTACCACAGTCCTATATCACTTTTTTTTTTTTGGGTGCAAGGTTTAGCTCAATTTACTTAGTGAAAGTATTGCACTGTAAGATTTGTAGATAGGTCTATTAGACATTCATTAATTGGGTGACCATTGGAAATTTGGAGTTGCCCAGTTGGGAAATGGTAAATTATAATGACTAATGTTTATGAATGCTAGCATTAATGACAACTCAGCATTCACCCATTCATCTAAAGGAAAACAAATCAAAGAACCATTTAAAGAAAAAAATAGATTCAGCTGAACATGGAGTTTTGGTAGCAGAAAGATAAAAGTTGCATAAGTTGGAGAGCTAAAATATAAATTCATGTAACTTGTGCTTTCATTGAAATACACAGTATTTTTATGAAAATATTTAATTGTACCCCAAAATTACTTTCTCAAGTCCTTCCTATTATAGCTTTCTGTAATTGTGAAGATATAATTTTTGGGAAAAATTATGTGTGTATAATATTCTATAGGTATATGTATTATGTATAGTATATGTATGTTTATAATTTTAATATATAATTCTAAATTTTTGAGATGTGCAGGCATGTTGTCAGGATGGAATACACATACATATGCTGCTGTTTAGTTACTTTTCAACCATGTCTAACTTTTTGTGACACATTTTAGTGTTTGCGTGGTGAAGATACTGGAGTGTTTGTCATTTCTTCTCTTGGCTCATTTTACAGCTAAAAAGCTTAGGCAAACAAGGTCAAATGACTTTCCTAGCGCCATACAGCTAGTAAATATCTGAGGCTAGATTTGAACTCAGGAAGAGAAGAAATCTCCCTGACTCCAGACCCCACACTCTATCAATTGAGATACCTAGCTGTTCCATATATTCATATGTGTATATATATATATACATATATACATATATATACAAACACATATACATATATAGACACATACATACACATAATTATAGACACATATCTGCATATATACATATATATGTGTGTTGGGGTGCTTATACAAACATATACATACACGCCTAATTACAAAATAAATAAATGTTATATATGTATATATATATATATATATGCTTAACATTATACTGGCATACATATTTTTCATCTTTACCACTTGCCTTCAAAAATCTCAAAGATTTAAAATAATATCATCTCATTAATTTTGAGATATTAAAAGGAACATTATTCAATTTCCTACTGGCTCCAAAAAGAAAATTTCTCAGAGAATAAATACAAAATGTAGAGTTTACCACAAGTTTTTGTTTGTTTTCTTGATAATATACTCATTTGAATACTAAAGAGAGAAAATATTTCCTTTTCTAAAAAAATTCCAAAACTGTTGGGAACTTTTAAACTTAGTATTACCTCAATGGAATCTAAAGTACTCTGAAAGTTATAGAAAAAATACTTTCAGTTATGATTTATTACTCTAAATGAAGCATGAAAATAATAAATTTTCCCCAAATAGAAGGTCTATCAAGATGAGTGGGACTAAAAAAGAAGGAAAGTATTGAGCTAAGTGCCTTGTGAAAAACAAACAACAAAAAAAAAAGCAAGAGCAAAAAACAAAAACAAAAAACTTAAAACAAAACTGGATGACATGGTCTCTGAAGCAATAATCTAATCAGTAATAAAAACATACATACACTCAGCACACAGAGAGACTTACAAATGCTAATACAGGAGCATATTATTTAGAAAAAATTAATACTGTAAAGTCCAAACTGATTTTTCCCCCAAATATTATTTTGTTCATCCTTGAAGCATGCTTTTGGGACCAAATGACAGGTATTGTCCAGTGTCAAATAGTGGGAACTCTAACATTGTTCAGAGAGATCTTCTTACATGGAGAAAGATTATCCTGTCTCTACTTGTGTCTCCATTTTTGACCTTCTGTTAAGTAGTTTTGGTACTGTGCTCCCCATTCAATATTAGACTGTTTTCGATATCATCCATCAAGCTTGCCACAGAATGTATTCAGTACTTCTTTGTACAATAAGCTATTTTCAATTTATCTATTTATCTATTTATCACAGAATGATCTTTGGTTTTCTTTGGAGATCTTTATTTTTCATATAATTAAATTTAATTTAGTTCTACAAACTTGACTCAAAAATACATGAAGTGTTGAGCAATATGGAAAAGGCATGTCATCACATAGAAGACTCTATATATAGTTCTTTTTACTGGGTAGGCCACAATTTGATGTGTAGATTACTATAGGAAGCACTATGTAGTAGAGATTTCTCAAGACATCTCATCCTTTGTCAATGCATGAATCAATTCTAGAATGAAACTAATCCTGACCATGATGTGAGTTTTTATCAATTCTTCATCCATTCAAACTAAAGTCTTTTGAAGTTCTTTGTTAAGAAAAGTATATCCTAATACTTCATCTATTTCCAAATGGCCTGAATAAATTGTACTCTATGAGTAGTATTTGTAGCTCTTCCACTTTGTTCTATTTAAGATAGAGTCTAATTTGATTAATTTAGATAGAATGTGCAACTTCTGTGTTGTTACTTGGGGATCTAAGATTTAATTTTCTAAGAAAAAGGGAATCAATTATCTACAAAAATCTAATGTATTTTTCCATCTGTCTTCATTCTTCTACACTAACAGCATTTGAAGAATATGCCTGAAATAACTGTGTATAATTTTAAAGTAGAGGGTATTTCCTTCTAGTAATCCAAACTCTCAGAGTTGGAGGAGACGAAAGAAGCTATTCAGTCCAACCTGTTCCTGGGGTGGGGGGTGGGAAACATCTTTTATACAAAATACCTGACACCAAATCATCCATTCTTTGAAGACCTCCAGAATAGGAGAACCTGCTATTCACACCTTAGATCAATATAAATTCACTCTGAAACTTCTACCTATTTGTTTTATTTCTACTTCCTGGGACCAAGTACAACAACTGTAATCCTTCTATTTGACAACCTTTCAGATAGTTAAAAAACAATTATGTTGTAAGCTTTATCTATAGTCTAGGTTAATTGTCCTCAGGTCCTTCATCTACTCCACATGTGACATGCTTATGAGTGACCTTCCTAATCTGATTCTCCATGATTTGCATCCTTCCTAGTTTATCACTGTGTTGGAATTGAATACAATATTCCAAACAAGTCTGATGGAGGAGCTAAAAAAAGAACTATCATCCTTATCCCAACCCAATCAGCCTTGAATGCTGGTCTTCTTTTATTTGTCCAAGAAAAAATATACCCTGGGTGTTAGGGATGTCTGTCTGTAAATACGTTTTTAATTCATTAGTAGTATTTTAAATTGAAGCATTTCTAACTAAGAGAAATTGAAGCATTTCTAAATAAACACACTGACAGAGTCTCTACATGCCTTTGGATATCTTTCTTATCCAAGACTACAGAAGTCCTGTTTCCATTGTTCCAGGTACCTCTAGGAGGTGGGACAGTGTTGGTGAATTGAGATGAATGAGAACAGTCAGAGTTTCTACCATGCATCACAGAGACTGCTTTAGTCAGCCTTGGGCTGGGATTATTTTATATATTTTAAAGATTACATATGGTTGGCGTGGGATCTCATTTTCAACATACAACTTTTCTTGGGGATAATGAATGTCATACATTAACTTTGTTAGTAACAACTTTTCATTATCCAGTAGCTTTCAATATTTTTCAAAGGTAGGTGGGGTGGGACGTACCAGTCTTTTCATGGAACAACTTCTCTATTTTTCATCCATTGTCCTTCCTATGTTAACATTCCAGATCAGGGATCGGGGAGGCTTGGAAACAGTCCTAGCCTGTTATTATGCCAGCTCCTGTACATGGGAGTGAAAAATCCAAGTGCAGTTTTGTTGAGGTTTTAAAATCTTTAACATTAACTCACTATTTGCTGGTTTATTGTGAGGTGACTTTTAGGTGAATTTCTGTATTATATACTTGTAAGGGGTGGGATGTTCCTAGGAGTCTGTAGGGGGCCTTTAAAGGCTCTAGTAACAGCCTTTACTATTCTTCTGTATTTCCCTGGGGCTGAGTAGGGCTATTGATCACAATAATTCCAGTAATGAAGAGTGTGTATTTGGAATTCAGGGAGGTGCCATTTAAAAGTATCTTACAAACTTCCTGTGGACAGGTGGGGGACTTTGAGACTACATTCCCAGTGATCCAATGAGTTTCTGGTTAAACCTGAGACCACGGGAACCAATGTATAGGGCAGCTTAAATACAGAACGCAGCCTTGAGATGCCCTCTTTGCTACCTGAGTGGGCTCCCGGGGGACTGAGAGGAGTAGGGAAGGTATGGAAGAAATTGGTGGAGGCGGGAATTTGAATTTTTTATAGGTTCATGGTCGATTTATCTCTATCAGCAATGGCTTTTATTAAAATACTAATTTCCCTCATTATATCAGCCTTCATCATTTTTAAAAATAACAAGAGTGTTAGTAAGAGAGGAGTCACACTGGGGAGTGTGAGTATGGGTTTCCATCTTCCCTAGCATCTGCTTTGCAGTTCCAGAATCCCACCTGCAATTTTGTCATAAAGGATGGGTTTGAGGGTCTCTGGCACAAGACAATTTAAGCCTTCATTTATAGAAAACTTGAGGGAGGAAAAGGTCACAATATGTTGAAATAGAGACAAGTTAAAATTCTACTCTATTTAATATCATTTTTCTTCTAAAGTTACTCAATTCCTTCTTTGATCCCTCCCATTAATGATTCATAGGGTCCCCTCTCCTATGATCAATACTCTAATCTCTTCAGAATTGGGAAAGAAGGTATTGCCTTAAGGCAGGCCATAATTCTCATCCATTCAAGGAATCAGAAAGTCCAAGATCTCTGTAAAACTAGAAACTATATTTACAGAAACTCTGTAAAGCAGAAGCTATTTGTTTTTCTTTTTGATCTCAAGTGTGTGGTTACAACCCTTAATTTCTTTCCTTAGAACCTTAACTTTTGTTCTTAACCTTTATGCACTTTGTTAAACAGAAAAGTCTGGGAGACACTTTAGGCAGATAAATGGTTATTACTTAATATTTTCAATTTTGTATTAAATTTCTTAATGTGCTTCTAAATATTGCAGCCTAGTATTCCATTATTTATTTACTTTAGGGGGCACAGGATTGAATCATTTTTATTTTTACCAATTACATGTAAACAACATTTGCAACATTTAAAAAAATTGATTGTCAATATCTCTATTATCATCATTCACATCACCCCTAGATGGTAAGGATTCTTATATATATTTTACACATGTAATCATATAAAACATTTTTCCATATTAAGTCTTTTGTAGAAGGAAATTTGAATTAAAAAATGAAGAAAGGGAGTGAAATAGGTTTGTTTTGATTTCTATTTAGACTCCCATCAGTTTTCTCTCTGGAAGCAGATGGCATTTTTTATCATGAGTCCTTGGGGATTGTTTTGGATCAGTTTATTGCTGAGAATAGCTAAGCTATTTACAGTTGATCATCATATAATATTCCCATCACTGTGTACAATGTTCTTTTGGTTCTGCTTATTTCACTGCATCAATTTGTATAATTATTTCCAGGTTTTTCTGAGCTTCTCCTGCTTGTCATTTCTTACTGCCCAATAGTATTCCATTACAATCATATACTATAACTTACTTAGCCATTTCTCATTTGATGAGCATCTCCTCACTTTCCAAATCTTTGCCCCCACAAAATAACTGTTTTAAATATATATGTATATGTAGTCCTTCCCCCCCTATTTTTTAAAAATCTCTTTGGAATTCTAGCTTTGTTATGGTATTGCTGAGTCAAAGAATGTGTACTATTTCATAGCGCTTTGGGAATAAGTCCAATTTGCTCTCCAGAAAGGTTGAATCAAATCACAATGCAGTTTTCTCATATCCCTTCCAAGTTTTGTCATTTTCCTTTTCTGTCATAATAGCCAATCTGATAGGTGTGGGATAGTATCTCAGAATTGTTTTAATTTGCATTTCATTATTTAATAGTGACTTAGAATATTTTATGTGACTATAGACAATTTTAATTACTTTGAGAACTGCCTATTCATATCCTTTGACCATATTAACATGTTGAGTAAGCAGTATACTGTAATGTAATATTTAAAATTATGATTCTGTTTGTAGCTTAATAACTTTATAAAATAAAAAGTAATAGTAGAGAGAGAAATGTAGGAGAGAGTTAGAGAGTTACTTAGCTTCCTAATCTAGTGGCTGCCATAACTGGCCTGTAGCTGCAACCCAGCAAGGGTCCCCTTAGCTCCTCCATGTGCATACCAAAGATCTTGACTTCCTGCCATATCTCCCCTTATAAGCTCTTTTCTCCACTCACTTACTCTCACACATCACATCTCAGGAACCAGTCATAGTTTCTTAATTTGCCTGGGCTGCCAAGAGGGGCAGTTGTTACGCTAAAAAATGATAAAGACATCTAATATAAGAGAAATTAATATTTTAATAGCCATGGCCTTGTTGGCAAAATATATATATGATCGCGCTTGACTATCTTTTAAATTTACCGCTAGTGCCCATCCTGTCTCTTGTACACCAGCCAGGTAACCAAGAGACAGTCTCCAGCCAGCTCTCCAAATTTAAGGTGCCCTATACGTGGGGACATCTGACATCCCCACATCTGAAACCAGAAACTGGAAACCCATTGGAATAATGGGAAATGTAGTCTCATAGCCCCCATGTGTCTATAGGAAGTCTGCTAGACACTTCCAAATAGCACCCCCATGAATTCAAAACAAACACAGTGCCTGTGAAATCAGTTTTCTGTCTCTTTGGTTCCTTGGTTCTTTAACTTCCTTTCTCTGAGGGCTCGTCTATACCTGAATTTACTCAATGGTGTTTGAACTCTAGGTCACTGAGAGATGACATGACAACAACAAAAGACAACACTGGGGAGATAGAAATATACTTACAATAATAACCTTCATATTTTTTTTATCCCAACTCTGTCATTTTTATTAGAATAGTTCTTTAGACCTTTATGTATCAATATCTAACCCATATAAGTTCTTAAGAACTTTATTGTATTTCTCACTTTCAAAAGCAAGTCTTAGATTTAAAGCAAGACTACATCTTACTTTCAAGGTTCTGAGAGAGACCCCTGATGATTCTCTAATCTGTTTGCTTAAGCTTCCACCATTTATTATCTGTTGATAATTATCTTAGACAGTTTTAACTAGAAAAAGAGAATTTATTAAAGTGCTAAAGTAAGAAATGTTTGCACAAATTATCCCCTGTTGGAGGGGGGATGGGAAGACTGTGACACACTCCCTTACCAGTAAAGAATTTAGGAGGAAAGTGGATTCAAGCTTGATCTCCTGTGCTCCTTAAGAAGTTCTCCTTAGAACAGTTAAAGCAAAGGAAACACACCCAAATTCCAAAAGAAAAATATGGATTGGACACAGATTCTGGAAGAATTCCAAAAAGCACTTCAAAAACCAATTAAAGAGGCCACAAAAAGAGGGAAAGAGAAATGAAAGTAATACAAGGAGAAAGGAAAGTGGTACAAGAAGAAATGAAAGTAAGGCAAGAAGAAATGGGCCAACTGAAAAAAGGAGAACCAAAAACTGACAGTAAAATCAGGCTTTAAAAATCAGAATTGGTCACAGAGAAACTAATGATTTCATTTTAAATCAAGAAACAATAAAGCCAAAAAAGAGGAATGAAAAAATAGAGGAAAACATGAAATAAAAAAGAAATAAGCGAAATGATTGACATGTTAGAAAAATTGGATCTAATAGATATCTGGAAAAAAATGAATAATAATAAAAAGGAATAACTACTTCTCAGCAGTACATGGTGCATATACAAAGATTGACCTTGTAATGGGGCATAGGAATATTGCAAACAAATGCCAAAAAGCAGAAATAATAAATACAACTTTTTCAGATCATAATGCAATAAAAATTAGACTTAACAAGAGTCAACAGATAGGCAAATTTAAAAGTAATTGGAAAACAAATAACCTAATCCTTCAAAACTGGTGAATCAAAAAGAAATCATAGAAACAATTTTGGACTTAATTAAAGAGAATGGCAATGAGGAGACATCATATCAAAATCTATGGGATATAGCCAAAGCAATACTCTGGGGAAAATGTATATCCATCTGTCTATACCACCAAAATAGAGAGTTAGTAATTGGGCTCTTAACCTAAAAAATAGAAAATGAAAAAATTAAACATTCCCAGATAAAAAATAAAATGAAAATCCTAAAAATTTAAAGAGAAATTAATCAAATTGAAAATAAAAGAACTAGTGAACTAATAAATAAGACTAAGAGACAGTACTTTGGCAGCTGGGTAGCTCAGTGGATTGAGAGCCAGGCCTAGAGATGGGAGGGCCTGGGTTCAAATCTGGCCTCAGACATTTCCTAGCTG
This sequence comes from Gracilinanus agilis, assembly GCF_016433145.1. Classification (NCBI taxonomy): domain Eukaryota; kingdom Metazoa; phylum Chordata; class Mammalia; order Didelphimorphia; family Didelphidae; genus Gracilinanus; species Gracilinanus agilis. Next base: position 452,547,100 of record NC_058133.1, read on the forward strand.
TGTGGCCCTGGGTAAGTCACTTGACCCCCATTGCCTACCCTTACCACTCTTCTACCTTGGAGCCAATACACAGTATTGACTCCAAGATGGAAGGTAAGGGTTTTAAAAAAAAGAGACAATACTTTGAAAAAACAAATAAATACATAGAGTACTGGTTAATCTGATAAAATAAAATAAAGAGAATCAAATTAACAGTATCTAAGAAGAAAATGGTGATCTCATCTCTATTGAAAAGGAAATTAAGTTAATTATTAAGAATTTTTGCCCAATTATATGGCAATAGGTATGACAATCTAGGTGAAGTGGGTGAATATTTAAAAAAAATACAAATTGCCTACATTAACAAAAGAGGAAATAGAATACTTAAAAATCCCATCTCAGAAAAATAAATTGAATAAGCCATCAAAGAACTTCCTAAGAAAAAATTCCCAGGGCCAGATGGATTCACAAGTAAATTCTATCAAACATTTAAGGAACAAATAATTCCAATATCATACAAATTATTTGACAAAATAAGCAAAGAAGGAGTCTTACCAAATTCTTCTTATGACACAAATATGCTATTGATTCCAAAGACAGGCAGATGAAAAACAGGGAAAAAAACAGGCCATTCACCTTAATGAAGAGTTGCAAAAATCTTAAATAAAATATTGGCCAAAAAAGACTATAGCAAGTTATCACAAGGATTATTCACTATGACCAGGTGGGATTTATAGCAGGAATGCTAGGATAGTTTAATATTAGGAAAAATATCCACATATTTGACCATATCAATAATCAAACCAAAAGATATAAAACTATTATCTCAAGAGGCGCAGAGAAAGCTTTCGACATAATATACCTATTCCTATTGAAAACAGTAGAACGTATAGGAATAGAAGGGCTATTCCTCAAAATAATAAACAATATATATTTAAAACCATCAGCAAGTATGATCTGCAATGGGGATAATTTAGAAGCCTTCCCCATAAGATTAGGAGTGAAGCAAGAATGCCCATTAACACCTCTGTTACTTAATATTGTACTAGAAATGCTAGCAGTAGCAATTAAAGAGGAAAAATAAATTGAAGGGATTAAAGTAGGCAATGAAAAACTAAACTATCACTCTTTGCAGATGATATGATGGTATACTAAAGAATCTTAGAAAATCAACTAAAAGACTAGTGGAAATAACAACTATAGCAAAGTTGCAGGGTGCAAGATAAACCCACATAAATCATCAGCATTTCTATTTATTTCCAACAAAATTCAGCAGCAGCCCTTAGAACAAGAAACTCCATTTAAAATCACTTTAGATAAAACATTTAGGAATCTATCTACCAAGACAAATATAGGAATTACATGAACACAACTATAAAACACTTTTCACACAATTAAAACTAGATCTAAATAAGGGTAAAAACATTAATTACTCATAGGTAGGAAGAGATAACATAATAAAAATGACAATCTTACCCAATTATTCTGCTCATTCAGTGCCATACCTATCAAACTACCAAAAAACTTTTTTATAGAATTATAAAAAACATATATCAAAGTTCCTCTGGAAGAGCACGAGATCAAGAATATCAAGGGAAATAATGTCATATTTTAAATTGTACTATAAAGCAGCTGTCATCAAAATAATATGGTACTGTCTAAGAGACAGAAGGGTGGATCAATGGAATAGACCATGGGCTTTTGACTTCAGCAAGATAGTGTTCAATAAACCCAAAGATCCCAGATTTTGGGACAAGAACTCACTATTTGACAAAAACTGCTGGGAAAATGGGAAAACAGTATGGGAAAAATTAGTTTTAGGTCAACAACTTATTCCCTATTCCAAGATGAACTCAAAATGGGTAAATGGCTTAAATATAAAGAGTGAAATCATAAATAAATCAGGTGAACATAGAAAAGTATAGTTGTTATATCTATGGAAAAGGAAGTAATTTAAGACCAAGTAAGAGAGAGAACATTACAAAATATAAAATAAATTACTTTGATTATATCACATTAAAAAGCGTTTGTACAAACAAAACCAATGCAACCAAAATTAGAAGGAAAACAATAAACTGGGAGGACAAGTTTATAACAAAACTCTCTGAAAAAGGTTTAATTTCCCAAATACATTAGAAACTGTGCCAAATTTACAAAAAGTCAAGCCATTTCTCAATTGACAAATGGTCAAGGGACATGAACAGGCAGTTCTCATGTGATGAAATTAAAACCATCAATAAGCACATGAAAAAAGTATTCTAAATCACTCCTGTTTAGAGAAAAGCAAGTTAAAGCAATTTTGAAGTACCACCTTACCTTAGCAGACTGACCATTATGTCAGCAAAGGAAAGTGATAAATTTTGGAGGGAATGTGGCAAAATTGGGACTCTAATACACTTGGTGGTGGAGTTGTGAATTGGTCCAACCATTCTCGAGGGCAATTTGGAACTATGCACAAATGGCTTTAAAAGAATGACCACCCTTTGACCCAGTCATATCACTACTGGATTTATACTCTGAAGATATAATAAAGAAAAATACTTATACAAAAATATTCATAGCCAGGCTCTTTGTGGTGGCAAAAAATTGGACAATGATGGTTTTCCCTTGATTGGGGAATGGTTGAACAAATTGTAGTATCTGATGGTGATGGAATACTATTGTGCTGAAAGGAATAATGAACTGAAAGAATTCCAGGTGACCTTGAAAGACCTCCAGAAATTGATGGAGATTGAAAGGAGCAGAACCAGGAGAATATTGTACACTGAGACTATATGTTATGGCACAATCACACTTTTCTATTGGCAGCAATGCAATGACCCAGGACAATTCAGAGTAACTTATTAAAAAATTTCTATCCACATGCAGAGAAAGAACTGTGGGAACAGAAATGCAGAAGAAAAACATATCATTGATCACAAGGTTAGATAGGGATATGATTAGACTTTTAATGTTAAAATATTCATATCTATTGCAGATATGAATAACATGGAAATAGTTTTTAACAATGATACATGTATAACCCAGTGGAATGGCTTATCGGCTCTGGGAGAGGGAAGGAAGAAGGGGGGAAACTCATCAATCATGTAACCATGGAACAATATTCTAAATTTAAAAAAAATTAAAAGAAATTTCTCCTTAGTCCTGAATAATTTCTTGGAAGGATCCTTATAGAGCCATGAATCTATATTGAATATAGCTTTGTCTACCAATTCAGGCACTGCTATTAGTTGATCAGGGGATATTGATGTGAAATACAAAATCCTCCATACCTTTCAAATCTGGCAAGGTTCTCCTCCAACCAATGTGGGGCAGGGGAAATTTGGCCTAATTTGGAAGTAAAGGACTATCCTTAATCTTCATGTTTCTTTTCATATTATATGGCTACATGACAGTCATTCCAATTTTGGGAATCAATTTGTATCTAATTAGCCTGATAATTTATACACAATCCCTAAGACATGATCAAGTTCCCCAGACTAAACTTGATTCCTATATGACATGATACTCTAGTTCAGAGAACTTCAGACGCTTAGTCTAAAGCCTAACATTGATCTATTGAACATTCATCACTCATTTCAAGTAAAGTAGGGCGATATTGATTAAGAATCGAACAACCCTACCCTTACAAATATGATGTGGAGAAAAGAATAGATCTGTTATATAGTATTATTGATTTAGAGTTGAAGGGGAACTTAGAAGTTATCAAGTCCAACTCTCTCATTTTACAGATAAGGAAACAAAGGTACAAGGGTGTTAAGTGGTTTTCTCAGTATGACAGAACTCATAATAATCTTGTCCGAATTATATCCCTGACAGCATGTCCAACACTTTATACTCCTGTGCCATGAGGAAATACTCATCCAATGTTAGAGACACAAGTTCAATCAGAATAATTAATATGCTATATAAATGAATCAAGAACTTAAATGATACTGGTGATTAGAGTATTTGACTAAATCTAATAAGATAAAATTTATTTTCCTAAAAAATATTTAGTTTGCAAATATACTTTAAAAGTACGAGACTGGAGAGTCACAGTTAGACAATAATTTGTCTAACATAATGAGGTGGCACAATGGAGAGGGAACTTGGTCCTGGTTTCATAAAAACCTGAATTCAAATCTAGTCTCAGATATTTCCTGCAGTGTGATCCTGAGCAAAGTCACTTAACACCTATCTGCCTCAATTTCCTCAGCTGTATAATGGCAATAATAATACCAACTCACCCACAGGATTATTGTGAGGTTCAAATCAGGTCAGGCCACAGCAGAAGTATTTTATTCACTTCTGGGCTTTACAGTGTAGAAAGAACAATGATAAATTGGGCTCTAGGAGAGAAACTAGAGTAATGGAAAGGTTAAAGTTTATGTCACAGGAAAATTATCAGTTGTAAGTAGTAGAAATGTTTAATAGCCTAGAGAAGAGAAGACATACAAAATGGTGGTGGCAGGTGAGGGAGAACATGAAAGCCATGATCCAAAATTTGAATGCCTGTCATATGGTATAGGGATTATTCTTATTTTATTTGGTAACAGAGGTTAGAACTAAGAAAAATGAATGGAAAGTTAAACTAAGTAAATTTAGGCTTAATATCAGGAAAAAAAAAAACAAAATACAAAAATACTGCCTCATATTTAGAGCTATCCACAAATGGATCAGGCTGATTCTAAAGCTAGCAGCTACCCCATTATTGGAAGTCTCTAAGTAGTGGTAGAAAAGTAAAAGGACTCAGGCTGCACATTTATGTGATATCCTTTATTACCATTTTGTATCATGGTAAATAAGAGTAATGGAAGTTGAATACATTGAATATTTAGAAGATATAAACATATGGCAACTAAAATGTTTCCCTGTTCCTGGTCCCCTTAGCTAAAAGAAGCAAGGTAGAGGTGGAGATAGAAAGTTATAATGGATAATGAACTCAATCAATAGCCCAACATTTATGCAATTTATTAGACACTCTACTAAGTATTTGGTATATAAAGGAAAAGGAAAAAAAAATGTAAGGCAGAAACACTTAACTTTTTTATTTTTTAGTGAGGGATACTAGGTTTTGTAGTCTGTCAAGGAGAAAATAAACAAACTTGAACCTCTAAATTAGTAAAGTAATATTTTTGACTATTTCTCCAGTTTTAGCACAGTGCCTGATAGAAAGTGGGTACTTTCCTCACTCCTTTCCTTTCTTCCCTCCCCCCTCTCTTCTCTCTCTCCCTTTCTCTTTCTTTCTATCTCTTTGTTTCTTTCTTTGTTTCTTTCTTTGTTTCTTGTTTTCCTCTTTTTTCTCCTTCTCCCCTCTTTTTTCTCTTCCACTTTCTTTGCCTCATTTGTTCCTCTTCTTCCTTCTTATCTATGCCCTCTTCCTTCTCCTTTTTCTCCTCCTTCTATTCTTTCTTTCCCTCCTCTTTCTTCACCTCCTCCTATTCCTAAAAGAATAATTTTTTTCCTAAAAGAATAAATTATTGATTAGAAAGAAAGCCCCAGATTATATTAAATGATAAATATGATATGTCATAGACTTTCTCTTGCAAGGGAGGGAGAGAAGGAGAGCGCTATTGAGGAGAGATACAAGACTTTTGTAGGGATTAAATTTAAGGCTGGACTTACTATAAGAGAATGTAGTTGCCAACTAAAAAAATAATTAATGCAGCTCAAGTCAAAATGACTTTTTAGCAAATTTATTTACAAAAAGAGAGGAAGAGTGAAAGTAGGGAAATGTGAAAGAGGGTAGAGTAAGATATCTAACCTAACACACTAAATATCTGTTATGGTCCTTGGCTCAACCCAGACAGAACTAATAAGCCCTCAGTCATAGGATCCTCAGCCAGAGGGCCTGGTGGTGAATATAACAAGGGTTCCAGCCACAAGGCTCCCTCCAAGATAGGGAGGCATCTCTGGAAACTAATCTCTCCAGAAACCAGGAAAGGAGTCAACTTTTCACTCACTCACCCAAGGTGTAGCTCCAAGTTCCTGTCCCAGACTAAGATCCTTCAAGAGCTCAAAGACCTTGCAAAGTGTCTCCTTACAGGAAGTTTAGGCCCCTTTTAAAGAAATTTTTTGTCACTTCTTGTCTCTTCTTCCACTTTACAGAGAGAAATTACAGTCTTTAAATTTGTGTAACACTGCCTGGGGGCAGTCAGTCACTTCTGGAGGTGTAAAACACTTTATTAAGTGGCTTGTGGACCTCCCTTACTTAGCATTAAATAGGGCTGTCTTGCTTTTGAACCTCCCCTACTTAACGTTAAGTAGGGATATCTTGCTTTTGAACTTCCCCTACTTAACATTAAGTAGGGGTGTCTTGCTTTTGGTTGATTAAATTTAAAAGTAGTAAAGGGTAGAGTTAATCCTATCTTCACACTTTTCCAATGCTTCTTTCTTTCTTTTTAAATTAAGATACAATTTCTATTCTAAGAGAGGTTATAGGGAGGAAAATAATTAAGACCCTGACTCCATCAATGGGAAACACTTCAGTTCTTAAGAATAGTTTTTCATTTCTTAAATCTTCACATCTGCTAAGACATAGAAACTATTATTAATTGAATATTGTATGTTAATGAAGCACCTCAAGGATTCTGTATACACAGAAACCCTTTTCAGTGACACAGAAGGGGAAATTTAGCAATTCAATTCAGTAAACATTTTTAGGTGATCACTATTTGTGAAGCACTAATCAGCTGTTGTGGAAGTTTGTCAAAGGAGTTTACCCTCTATTAGGATTTTCAATTTAATTGAGAAATATTTACCAAAACAAATTAAATGTAACAAAACATAGATATTGTTAATATGTGGTTTTCTAAGTCAACATGCAGCTCACAGGTGTCCTTAAGTATGGAAGTATGGTTTAGAAGCCCCATTTCTATTTGATTTTGATGCCACCTCTCCAGAAAGTAGCCAAACAATCTTTACTTGATAACCTGCTATAACAAAAAGACAACCTTATGAAATAGGCTTTTTCACTTTTGGAAAGCACTAATTGTTAGGAAGGTTTTCATTATGTTAAAATGCCTTCCCCCTTCCCTCTGAAAGGCAGTTCAATTGGATATTTAGAGGTGACTATAGAAAAGAAAGGAGAAAGCAGCCAGAATAACTTCTTGTATATATACATTAAGAAAAAGAATGGGGGAAAAATCACAGATTAGTCATGCAGATTGAAAGCACAACTTGAGGTCCAGGTTTACGACATTATTCCTGATAGTCTGCCAGTGAAGGGAAAACAATGGCACCGGAAAAGAGTCACATTTGCCTGCTGAAATCATCCGATGGTGGTGATGGCATGTGGACATCAATAAGTGATTGTGCAATAGCTCTGAATAAGTCTTTCCAGGGGAGAAATGATTTTTAGGCCTCAGCTTTCACAGTGGTTGGCATGCTAGCATACTATTGGTGGCATTGTGCTTGCTGTAGCCCGGCCCGAAAGTAGTCAGCTTATCTTTTCTCCGAGGGGGATTTTTCTGCTGCATGGCTCCGAATCTTAAATAAAACGTGTTATTCAGCTGTGACTTTGCATGCCAGTACATCTTCTGTAAGCCCTTATATAGAACATATGGCATTGGAAACCTTTGGATTTCTGTAGGGAAGGGAAAGGTTTTGTTTTTGTTTTTCTTTAGGTTGTAAAGATGGTTGTGATTTATCTGTGCTCAACACAAGCGTTAAGATGAATATGTCTTTGTTTTATTGCATTATATTTTTTCAGCACTAAATCCAGCTATACAGAAACACATTTCAGAAATAATCTAAAGACCTATTAGCTCAAAATATATAAGTAAAATCTTCCCATGATCTTGTCATTCATATAGTGTCCTTTATCAAGTCTAATCACAAATCTCTCTCTGTCTCTCACTCTGTCTCTGTTTCTGTCTTTCTCTTGCTCTCTATCTCCGTCTGTCTGTCTGTCCATCTGTCCATCTGTCTGGCTGTCTGGAAAGTAAAATTTTTTAAATAACGCATTCTCCAATTATGCCGGTTTCCTTTAGATAAATTTGGCTATTGACATGACAGGTCACAATGCAATTTAGAAGCAATTAAAAGGTAATGAATGTGCTGAACAGAAATGTCTGCCTAGAAGGCCTTTTCTACATACAGGGGAAAAGCAGAGAGATCTGTGTGTCTCTATTACATCCTTTAATCATTACTGGCAATCTGGAGGGTTGCTAAAACCTTGCCATGGGGGCAGAAGGACAGGGATTCTGTTTTGTGTATGCTTATAAGTGTGTGTTTGTGTCTTTGTGTTTATGGACATGTGAGAGTTCTATACACATATCTTCCATGAAGACTTCCCTTACTGAATTATCAATTATTTTGAGGTAAATAGTAAGAAAGGAATAATCAGAGAAACAAAATTACTATGATAATTTTATATATATGTATGTGTTTATGCATACACACACCTGTATACATGTTTTGTGCATATATAAACATATATGTATATATGACTATGTGCAAATACATGCATGCACAGACACATGTGTGTATAGACTGAGTGACATAAAATTGAATGATGATCATCTGTAATGTTTTGTGAAGAGGCAAACTAGTGGTATTGATTGGACACCTGCACATTTTACACGGGCCACTAAATGGCTTCCTACTGATTTAATGTCTTAGCAAATGAGGTAGAACTTTCTATATGGTTAATTAATGCCCGTAACCAACAGGCTCTGATAAAATTAAAATAATGGATGTTATTAAAGGCCTGCAAAGTTTAGATTAGCTTGTTCTCGATGCTAGGGTTAGCTAAAATGGTATATTGATGTCACTGTATTTTAGTAAAATGATGTTTAATTTCTATGTCAAGAAGTCTATTTGGAGTCAATATCTCATCATCAAGTGCCACGTGACAATCAATGAGCAATTTCAGTGATGCTTTTTGCTATTGACCAACATGAATAATATAAAGTGAGGATTCTGGTGACAATAAAGTAATTTGAAGAGAGTAGTCTCTTTATAACCATTCTCAGCATTAGGCTTCTCTCACAGAGAAATTTAACCTCTCTGGTTTCCTCATCTGTCAAATAATTGATTTGGACTAGAGCAGTGATTCCCAAAGTGGGCGCCACCGCCCCCTGGTGGGTGCTGCAGCGATCCAGGAGGGTGGTGATGGCCACAGGTGCATTTATCTTTCCTATTAATTGCTAGTAAAATTAAAAAAAAATTATTTTCCAGGGGCTCTAAGTAATATTTTTTTCTGGAAAGGGGACGGTAGGCCAAAAACATTTGGGAACCACTGGACTAGATGAGCTCTATGGGCCCTTTCAGCTTTTAGTTTGTGATAACATGAATTATTTTATTACCTAACTTGGGCTCCACAGGATCCCGGACTACTTGAAGAAAGAGGTAGTGAGGTGAAATAATAGACATAAAGTAGAATTTTGAGTCAGCAAAATCTGAGTTCAAATCCAGCTTCTGACACTTATTAACTGTGTAATTCTTGGCAAGTTACATAATTGATTTTTGCCTCATTTTCCTCAACTGTAAAATGAAAGAGTTGGTTTCAGCTACATCGAGCATCCTTCTAACTCTAAATCTTTGATCTGATGGATCTATGACATGTCTTGGAGACTACATTAGTCATTTGGGTCAGTCTCAGTCTTACAGGATAAGAAAGGAGAGGGGAATCATCTTTTCACCTTAAAGTTGCTAGACTGGAAGAAAGAAACAGCTGTGGTTTAGTAGTTAAGAGGACTGGATCTGGGGTCAAGAAGACCTGAGTTCAAATGCAGGCTCAGACCCTTCTTAGTTTTATACCAAATTGCACATATGTTTACATATGTGTATGTGTAGATAAATAGATAAGTAGGTAGGTAGGTAGGAAGAAGATACAAATAGGAATAAAAAGATCATATCTTTGATTTGATTCTTCAATACCAAAAAATATCTCCAAACTTAATGGTCTTAATGGAGCTATCATACAAACATATGTGCACTTACTTAAATCATGTCTCATGTAGCTTCTCCTTGGTGGGTTGGGGATAGAGGTAAAGTTTTTCTTTGTCTAATTATACCATTTTTTTGTGATCATTATGTGCTATTGTTCTGAAGAAAAATTTTTTTTGGGTAGGAATACAGAATATTAATTGTGTTAACAATTCAAACAGCCTTTAAGACAGGTAACTGGGTGTAAACTGATTTTTATAAATATTCCATAGTTTAATTGAAATATATAATCAGGTGCTTCTTGGACTTTCTAATCCATATTTCAAAAAAACTGCCAAAGTACTTTTTTCTAAAATAACATTCTAACCATGTCATACTTCAATCAAGGCTAGCCGGTGGCTCTTTTTTTTTTTTTTCCTTCCCTGTAGTAGAAAATTCAAATTATTCAATTTATCATTTAAAATCCTGTGCGATGTGGCTGCAGTTTCCCTCTTCAGGCTCATTTCATGCTTCTCACCTTCTTATGCTCAGTATCTCGCCAGACTGACCCACTTGGCTATCACACAAATTGAATGTCCCATCTCTAGCCTTAGTAACTTTGCCTGGAATTTCTCCAGTGCTTTATTTCCTCAATTTCATCTCTTAGAATCCTTCATTTCTTACAAAGGTCAGCTTATATGACTCCTCTTATGGAAAGACTTTCATGTTTCTCCAAATTGCTAGTGTTCTCTCTTTCCTCAGGTTTTATTATATTAATATATATGTTTACACATTCTATCCCTCAGAATAATTCAGGTTCCTTAATGATAGGGATTGCTTTTGTTTATTTGATTTTATATCCCCAGTGCCTAGGATTATATCTTTTAACTTCAAATAAATATATGTGACTTTCTAACATTTAGCATACCATTACTCATACAGTACTTAAAGGGTTTATACAAAACTTACAATAACTCTGAGAAGCAAGAGTTAATATCCCCATTTTATAGATGGGAAACTAGGATCAAACCCATTCAATAATTCTCCAACAGACTGGAAGATACAGAATATTAGATCATCTACACAAATCTTTAGCTCCTAACTCCAAAACAATTAATCTTTTCCTATCCCATAAAGTCTCTGGTGATTTTGCTTTTATTTTTTAATTCATAAGATTTTAAAAAGACACCCCCAAACCCAAAGATCAACTTTAAATGGTAAATATTTAAAAAAACATTTTATATCCAAAATGTATCAAATGAATAATTTAAAAGAAATAGAAAAATAGGAAAGCCATAAGAGGCCAGAGAAAATGAATAATTGCCAAATCAGACAAAAATATGTCAATGGTCAGATACCTCTGTTCAATACTCTGGAAAAAGTTGTTCCCCAAGGATAAAATTAAATACAACTGTAGGTGAATTAAATATTTTCAGTCTTGGGGTACTTGGATAGCTCAGTGGATTGAGAGCCAGGTCTAGAGATGGGAGGTTCTAGGTTCAAATTTGGTCTCAGACAATTCCCAGCTGTGTGACCCTGGGCAAGTCACTTGACCCCCATTGCCTAGCCCTTACCACTCTTCTGTCTTGGAGCCAATACACAGTATTGATTCCAAGATAGAAGGTAAGGATTTTTAAAAAAAATTATACATATATATGCATATATGTATATATATATATATATATATTTTAAGATCAATATAAAGAGTAATACATGGACTTCAAGATTAACCCATTGGTACGTGTATAGAAGAGACAGTGGAGTAAGGAGAGATAATACAGAGAGGCATGTTAATAAACTATCCTAATAGACCATCAGAGAATCAATGAAGTCTGCTTTATGATATGTCTGGGTAAGAAGAGGAAAGGAGATGGATACAAGAGCTAGAGGAAAGATGACTCAGCAGCTGATTTGATATGTAGATCGAGAGAAAGTGAGAAGCTAAGGATGCTACCAAAGAGGAAGACTTGTACAAATGGAAGCATGGCAATATTTAAGGTAAGAATAAAAAAAAAGAATAATGTGTTTTTGGGAAAAGATAAAAATCAATTTTGGAACGTGATGATTTTGAGGTTTGCAAAGTGCTTTATAATCATCATCTCACTTAAGCCTCATAACATCCTTTATCCTGGAAATACTGAGCCCAGTATCTGATCACCACCTATTAGATGATCAGGAAGAATATAGCAGTTAGTAGTCAATATAATTTAATCTCTTTAAGAATGAAATGTAAAAGTGTGCGTGTGTGTGTGTGTGTGTGTATGTGTGTGTGTGTGTGTGTGTGTGTGTGCGCACATGCTGAAAGGTTTAGAAGAAAGGACAGGGCAAGAAATAATTGTTGGGGCATTTTCTTTTCTTTTTCCATCCTTCTTTTTCCATCCCTAAACCCCAGTCTGCCAACTTCAAGTTTGTAAAGATCTGTATTATGTCACCTGATGTAGGATACATCCATATAATCCTACTTAATGTTAGGTGACATAAAATGTTTAAAACCAATTTATTTTAGCTGTTTCTAGAAGGTGCCAAAATCCTGCTAAAGGAAGAAATTTCAGAACTACCTGTTGTAAATGGTTTACAAATGTATCTAAGGCTAATCCTGCCTTTATAGCCAAGGTTATCTCTGATATAATGCAATGCTAAACAACTTGTCAGCCCAGCCAATTCTGGTTCTACACTGAATAAATTTGGGGCAACACATTCTGTTTCCTGCTAGAGAATACTTTTGTCTAAATCTCTTTTATTTTTAAAGCAATGAAAGAAGGATAAAGGTAACAGGAGATGATAATGCAATCCAAAATCATGCCTAGACTATAGTTCTATTTTACACACAGATATACATATATACATACACACAGTCATACAGTATTAAACCTGAAGTCAGGAAGACCTAACTTCAAATCTGTTCTCAGATAGCAAGCCTTCTTATCTTTCTCTGCCTTAGTTTTTTCATATATAAAATAAGGATAATAACTGTACCTCCCAAAGTAGTGGTGAGTATAAAATCAGATATTTTTAAAGTACTTTGCAAATTGTGAAATGCCACATAAATGCTATGATACACGCATAAGATATACACATGTATATATGTATATGCTTTTATATATGTGTATACAATTGTATATCTATATTTATGTCTAGCAATCTATCTCTCTATCTAGATATATTGTTTCTAAATAACTTTTGTCTGTTTCCTTTGTGTTTTAGGAGTTGAGGTCTTCTGAAGAGTTGGCCAAACTACAAAATATTTCTATTTCAGTGGCAGATTGTTCTGACTTTTGGGTAAGACTGACTATGAGAGAGTTGACCAGTTTTTATTTTCTCAGAAGTGCACATAATTGGGGGAGATGTCACCTTAAAGAAAAATGGTGATTGGATGAAACCAACTCCATAGGATACTTTAATGGAGTGTTTTGAATGGAAAAATAGTATTTCTGTTAAGATTAAATTATGAGAAAAAAATTAGCCTAGTCATGGACTCTAAAGGAATGATGACCTTTCAGTTGACCCCATAAAATTTGTTGAGAGTCACTAGTTGTGAATTATATGAGAGAGACAGGAGGAACAATTTAACATAGGGCTTCTACTTTAACTCAACAATCCACTGAGTTGCTAGTTGTTTTCCTTTCCTTCCTCCCTATCTGCTTCTCTTTTTCTTTTCCCCTTTCCTTCTCTCCTCCCTCCCTTTCTTCCCCATCCCTACCTTGCTCCACCTGGCCCTTGCTTCCTTCCTCTTCATTGTGGTGGTATTTTGAGCAGGATAGAGTTCATGAGAAATAAAGATCCCTTGATGTGTAACAGGACTCCTCAATATCTAACAAGATCATCATCAGCTTTATAAATCTTGATACTAAACCTTCCCTAAACTCCAGAGATTGAAATGTTTGTTCATTAGCTTGAAGTCCCCATATTTCTTTATGCTAAAACTGAAAAAGATCTAGGATGTGTTCTGAATAGGGAATTTGTGATAGCAACTGAACTTATTCATGTTTTTACCAGAATAGAGAATTCCTTGATGAGGAAGGATATTTGTGTATCTATCTAGTGTGATCCACCAGTCAATTTGGTTAAATGACTTGCGTAGGGTCACAGAGCTAGTAAATATATGAGATAAAATTTGAACTCTCATCTTCCCAGCTCCAGGTCCAGTTTTCTTTCTTCTGTTCCATCTGCTTTAATAGACATATGGAATATACATATACATATAAATGTACATATGATACATACATATGTTCCATATTCATATATAGTTGTTGCAGAGGAATTGATTCTTTAAAGTCTTTAAGAAAAAAAGCATGCAATTTTATGAAAATAAAGTAAGATTTAAATAATTGGAGAAATATATTGGTTCATGAATGGATAGAGCCAAAATAATTAAAGTGATGATACTACCAAACAAATCTACTTATTCATTGCCATCCCAATCAAATTATCAAAAAATATTTTATTGAAGTAGAAAAATAATAGCAATTTCTTTGGAAAAACTAAAGGTTATATATCAAAGAAAATAATTTTTAAAAGATGTTAAGGAAGTGGTAATTATTAAAAACGCTCTGGAACTGGATAAGAAACAAATGAAGAAGTGAAGAAAATAAATTTCATTTCTGATACTGAAAATTTGGTTTTCTTTATTTAAAAGAATAATTAAATTAACCAATAGCTTTTTTATAAAGTCAGCTCCTATCTTGTTTATGGCTTTCTTACTTTCAATTTTATTAATCTCTCCCTTGATATTTAGGATTTCTAATTTGATATTTAATTGGTGATTTTAACTTATTATTATTCTAGTATTTTTAGTCCCATACCCAATTCATTAATCTGCTCTTTCCCTATTTTGTTAATCTAAGAATTTAGAGAATTAATTTCCCCCTTAATGCTGCTTTGGTTGCTTCCCATGGAATTTTGTTATGGTATTTATGAATTTAACTCCGCCAAGAATGGTCCCAAGCCCGGCTGAAAAAGGAGGAGGTTTGGGCATGGGGCTAGCAACCTCACCCTGTAAAAAAATCTCACTTGCTACAGAAACAGCAACCTCATTAAACCAACAAAACCAATGATCGCCTAGTCGGGAAGATTGCTCTCCAACAGAGTCCATGACGCCTGCTGGCAAAAGCCTTTGGGAAGCCAGTTCGTTGATAAATCTTCTGATGACCAAGGCAGAGTCCATTGGAGTGAGATGGTTGCGGCCCTATGCTCCTCTGGGAGCCAACAGGAATAACTACTAACTATTTATGAATTTTCTTTAGTGAAATAATTAGTTTGTTCTTTGACTCATTTGTTCTTTAGGATAAGATTATGTTGTTTCCAATTCATTTCTGTTCTTTCTGCTCCCCTTTTGTGAGTGTAGTTGTTACTGCATTATATTCTAAAAACTATACATGCCTGCATTTTTGTGAGGTTTTTATGCCTTCTTATGTAGTAAATTTTGGTGAAAATGCCATGTACTCCTAAGGAAGAGGTATATTGCTTTCTATTTTCATTCAATTTTCTTCAAATATCTATCATAATCAATTTTTCTAAAGTTTTATTTATCTCTTTAACTTCTTTCTTTTCATTTTTTGGTTGAATTTATCTATTTATGAGAAGAGAAGTTTGAAGTCCCCAACTAAGTAATGTTTTACTATATATTGTCCTGTAACTTTTCCCTTAACAATCTGGACGCAATGTCATTTAGGGCATACATGTTTAATTTTGATATTGTTTCATTGTCTGTGGTGTCTTTTAGCATGATATAACTTCCTTATCTCTTTTGATTTGATTGATTTTTACTTTTGCTCTTTCTGAGATCATGATTGTTACCACTGCTTTTTTACTTAAACTAAGGCATAGTAGATTCTGCTTCAGCCTCTTACTTTTACTTTGTGTATATCTATTTGTTTTAAATGCATTTGAATGTATTATGGGATTCTGGTTTTTAATCCTACTCTTCTCTCCTTTTCCCTTCATGGAACAGTTCATCCCATTCACATTCATAGTTATGATTACTAATTGTGTGTTTCCCTCCATCATATTTTCTCCCTGTTTACTCTTTCCCCTTTCTCCTTTTATTAGCTTTTTCCTGTTCAGAAATGTTTTATTTTCAATTACTACCTCTCCCAATTCACCTTCATCCAGTCTATACCACTTTTCCCTTTTCTCTCCACCCTTTACTTCCCTATTGGGTGAGGTAGATTTCTATACCTGACTGTGTTTGAGTGCTATTCTTACTTTGAGCTAGTTCTATGAATAAAACATTCATGAATAAGCACCCCCCCATCATTTCCTCCACTATATTTTTCTCTTAATGAGAGATAGTTTATCCTCCTTCTATCTCTCCTTTTATCTTCTCCTCATGTGTTCCTCTTTCCATCCTCTCCATTTTTTTGTTTGTTTTGGATATTAGCTTATCTTATTTAACTTTCCTCCTTCTATGTATACTATTTTTCATTGCTCTGGTAGTGATAAAGTTTTTAAATAACTAAAATATTTTAGGTATCTTAAATACTTTCAGTACCCTACCTTTATCAAGTATTGTAGATATCTTATTCAATTCAACCTTATCAAAACCCTTCACCTTTTTTTAAACACTTCCCTTAAGTTGAATTTGCTTATCAAATTCTATTTTTAGCTCTGTATTTTTGGTCAGGAAAATCTGAAATTTTTCTGTTTTATTAAACATCAAAATTTTTTTCCCTCAATTGGAGGATAATGCTCAGTTTTGCTGAGTATGTATTTTTTTTGGTTGTAGTCCTTGATTTAGTGATGGTGAACCTTTTAGAGACTGAGTACCCAAAGTATAACCCACATGTGGAATGTAAGCCTCCCCACTCCACTTTACCCTGGACAGGGAAGGGAGGAAGAGCTCCCATTGGGCTGCTGGACAAAGGGTAGAGAGCAGCCTGTCCACATGTCACTCTGACTTTCTAGTAGTGAAGTCTGGTCAATTCTGTGCTGGGGCAAGGACAACAGCCCATGTGCCCACAGAGAAGGTTCTGAGTGTCCCATCTGGCACATGTGCCATAGGTTTACCACCATGGTCCTAGATCCTTTGCCTTTCAGAATATCATATATGCCATGCATCCTAGTATTATATTCTAGAAGCTTCTGGGTCCTGTTCAATTCTGTGTCTCCACAATATTTGAATTGTTTCATTCTGGATGCCTGTAATTTTCCTCAGGTCTTGGGGTACTGTAATTTGGCTATAATTGTCCTGTACTATTTTATTTTGGATTCTCTTTTAGTAATTTTTCAATAATTTCTCTAAATTTTTATTTCCCCTCTTGTTCAAGGATATTAGGGCAGTTTCCTCTAATGCTTTCTTGTATTATGGTGTTCAGGATCTTTTTTTGATCATGGCTTTCAGGGTTTCTATTGATTCTTATATTATCTCTTCTTGATCTAATTTATAGGTCAGTTGTTTTTCCAATAAGTTATTTTAGAATTACTTTATTTTTTTTCATTTTTTTTTCCATTTTGTCATTGTTTCCTGTTGTCTTAGGGATTCATTAGCTTTTATTTGTCCAGTTCTAATTTTAGGAAATTATTTTCTTCCTTTAGTTTTTGTGTTTACTATTTTGAGTTGTTTTCATTATCTTTTTTTTAACTTCCATTTCCATTTTGGTCCTTTTTTGGTCCTTTCATTTTCTTAGGTAATTTTAGTGCCACTGTATTTTAGTGCCACCATTTCCTTTTAGCCCATTCTTGTTTTTAGAGAACTGATTTCTTCAGTGAATTTTCCCCAGATTTTAACTTTTTCTTTCATTTCTCTTATTATTTAGTTGTCAAACTTATTTTCAAGTTTTTCCAGGGGTTCCTTTGGAATCTGAAATCCTTTCACACTTTTCTTCAAAGCTTTACATGTTTCCTTTCTGTCTATGTTGTCCTCTTCTGAGTTTTTATATTAGTCTCCCTTGTCACTAAAGTAACTTTATGAGGTCATGGAATTTTTTTTAATCTTTTGCTTAATTTTCTAGTTATTTTTTCACTTGTTACTATATCTATCTCTTGAGGTTCTTCTCTGTTCCTTGGGTAGAAGGTTCTCTCCTCCATGTTTGTAGATGACTATCTTCTGGTACTTGGGATAGGCCTAGCAGCATTTGTCTTCTATGGTGTCACTTGATCTGGGGAGGTTTGCATCTATTTTGTACAGTTACATTCAGCATCCTGTGTAATAGTCCCTCTATTGTTTCATGTTCTCTGCTGTTTTCCTGCCAAGTTGCTTAAGATAAGTAGGCCTCCTCCTCTGGGCTCTACTGCTTCAGGCACTGTGCTATCATGTAGGACTGAGTAGGCTCTTGCAGTTCTTTGTCCCCCTATTTGTTCCTTCAAAATGTCAGGCACTGCTATCACATGGGGGTGAGTAGTTTCATGCAATTCCTAGATGCCGTGTCTGCTTCCTTATAGCCTTGGGTACTTTGTTGTCACATGAATGTTTGTAGGTTTCCTGTCCTCTCTGCCTTCCATACCTGTGTCAATTGGCTCAGGCTGGGCTTATTCCCATTCTTTAGCTTTTTTGCCTCTGGTGGTCATAGCATAAATCAGTCTGCTCAAGTTCTTCCAGTTCTTGCAGATGTTGTCCTGTCTGGGCTACTGTCTTCTTATCCCAGTGAGGTATGTTCCTTCTGATTTTCTTTGTTTTGAGGAGATTGAGTGTGTGTAAGTCTATGCAGGAGTGAGGGAGTTAAGCATCTTTTATTCAGCTGTCTTACCTCCAAACATATATCCATGAGCTAGTTCCATTATTAATTTGGTCTTAATATAATGCATTTTCTAAATACAAAAAACTCCAAAAGACAGTCATAGAGGGGATTTGACTATCATGATATAGACAGTACTATATTCATTAAGTATCCCAAATATCATGAAGTTTAATTACTGCCTCCAGTGCTCTGAATTAGACAATCCAAACATAACAAATATAACTATTACTTCAATGCAAAGATAAGTTATTTGATAATAGACTAGAATGTCAGTGTAACAACCATAATGGATAACAGGCAGGTTTCCTCAATCAGTATTGAAAGCAAAAGATATATCCTTAGGGTATAAAAGCTCTGGCTATTCCCAGAAAGAGCAAAATTTAAGAACACAATATAAAGAATGAACAGAACAGAAAAACAAATCAGGATTATGTTTCTACTTCAGGTATTCAGGTAATTTTTAAACTGCTGGCAAGAATGCCTCATATAAATGTTTTTAAGTTGCAAATGATGTGCCCAAGTAACTATGAGGAGTGAAATTTCAAATACATTTGAATAAAAACTTCTAGATACCAACTTCAAAATGGAGAGATAGTATGCCAGGTTGGTTCTTATGTCCTTTCGTTTTTAAAAATAAGATGAAAAACTTCCACTTTAATTAAATGTATTAAAAAAAATTTGCCACTAAAAAAGAGCCTTTTTTCTACTATCCATCAAGATGAAATTTCTTCCACTCCAAGATAATGTAAAGCAGCTTTTTCCTAAGCCCCTCCACAGTGTTTCTAAATTGGCTTGGGGCACTGCTGAGGAATGATGAAAAGCAATTTTCCCCCAGCATAGATCCTACCAATTATAAACCTGAGAACATGGCTTCTGTGGTATTTCCATCTCCTGCTGAATCAGGAGCTGAGAATGGGTCTGTAATTCAAGTGCCCCACCTACCACTTTATTTTACTATCACTAGGCTGCTTAATCAGTCTTAGGAAGATGTGTTTTATCTTGTTCTGTATTGTTGGTCTCAGAAATAGGTTTCTTTGCAGAACACCTCTGTAGGGTCTTGGAATCTCCTTATAACTTCCTCCTATTTTACCATTCATTCTTCATTGCATAACTTTAGCATCATGGGCTAGACTCATAACTGCAAAGTAACTAGCCATTTAAATGTATCCCTTTGTGTCTAATTGTAATGGTCTTATGTAAAATTAATATTACTCAGTAAAAGTATAAGAGAACATGCAGATGGAATAGAAAAGAAATTGAAAGCTAACTTAATTCCCAGTTCAGCTATCGGCCATTTTGTAATCATCAGTCATTTAACTAATAATCAATTATTAAATGCATAATGCATGCTATATGCAGGAAAAAAGAGAGTTCAGATGAATTGTCAAAGGCTTCCTGTAGACTTGTGCTATCAAACTAAAAACATGGGACACAAAAATGTACATAAGTTTTCTGCAGACTACATACTGCCTTAAATAAACAACAAGTATACATAAATATTTACTATGGTGTATTAACATTTTCATTTTTTTGATAAATAATAATGGGATAAGAAGGAAGTCAGAGAAGCCAGAAGACAGGAAACTAGGAGAGCACTCCAGGTATGGGGAACAGTGGGAGAAGATGCCCAGAGCTAGGAGATAGAGTATCTTATTCACAGAAACAAGGAGATCAGTGTCATTGTATCATTGGGTAAATGATGAAGAATAATGTATAAGAAGACTGGAAAAGATGGGAAGGCTATATTCTGAAGAGCTTTGAATGAGATTAATTCTGAAAGTAATAGAGATATCTTATTACAAGAAGTTGATATAGTTTGATTTGTACTTTAGGAAAATTACTTTGGAGGTTGAATGAGGAATATGTTGAAGTCAGGAGAGTCTTGAAACAGGCAAATACACCAGTAGGCTATTACAGTAGTCTAATTTGAATTGATGATGGCTTTCACCAGAGTGTTGGCAGTATAAGAAGAGAAAAGGGGTTGTTTTCAAAGTAGGTTGCAAAGGTAAATTGTAGAGCATGGCACCAAATTGGATATGGAGAGTGTAGGAGATAGAGAGGAGTCAAGGATGATAGCTGTGTTGTAAGCCTGAGGGACTAAGACCATAATGTTGCCCTCAACAATAAAAGGAAAGTATCAAGGATGGATAGGTTTCAGGGTAATATAGTGGATTCAATGTTGGGTATGTTGAGTTTGAGATGTCTATTGGCAAACCAGTTTGAGATATCTGAAAAAGCAGTTGGAAATGTAAGTCTGAAGGTCACTGGAGAGGTTAAGAGAGGATAGGTTGATTTGAGAATCATCAGCATAGAAATGCTGATTAAAACCATGAAGGCAGATGCGATTGCCAAGTGTAATAATATTAAGTGAAAAAAAAGAGGGCCCAGGACAGAATCTTTTGTTTTCTCTATGTTTAAAGTTGTGACATGAATGAAGGTATCTGCAAAGGAGAATGAGAAAAAGTGATCTGATGGGTAGAAAGAGGATTAGGAGGGAGAAGTGTTCCAGAAAATCTAGAGAGAAAAAATAATGAAAGGTGTCAAAGTTTTAGAGAAGTTGAGAAAAATCGGGATTGAGAAAAGGCAACTGTATTTGTCAATTAAAAAGATCATTGACAACTTTGGAAAGAGAAATTTTAGCAGAATAATGAAAGCCAGATTATAAAAGGTTAAGAAGTGAGTAAGAGAAGAGAAAATAGAGACACCTATCATAGATGGCCTCTTCAAGGATTTTGGACACAAAATACAGAATAAATATAGGAAGAAAGAAGGAATAGAAGCATCAAGTGAGATATTGTTGAGGATCAGAAAAAGATGTGTTTATAGACAGTAAGGGAAGGAACTAGTAGTCAGGGAGAGATTGAAGGTAAATTATAGACTGGAAATGAAAGAAGATCCATCTGTTGGAGGATATGGGATGGAAAAGGATCATTTGGTTCTTAATATAAATGGAGTGGTGAACCTTTGTCAGGTGTGAAGCCACTTCTTCATGTGAAATGCAGAGCCAGAGATAGCTACAGAAGGTTTCTAAGTGATATGAGTTGAAGAAGAGGGAAAAGAAGGGAATTCATGACAAAGAGCCCCAATTTTTTTTTTTGTAAAATATGAAACAAGGTTCTTAGTTGAGAGAGTGGAGGCAAAGGAAGCCATGAGAGGTTTGAGGAGAAATGAAAGGGTTTGCAAAAGCCATTAGGGAGACTGTGATAGAAGGATTGCCTAGCAGCAGTGTGGGCCTAATTGAGGTTATGTTACATAAATTTTTATTGGACCTAATCAGAATGATTGTGTGATTTTTCTAATTATCATTAAATAAGAAATATAAGCAGTTTATGATGCTGAACTAGGAAGATCATGTGCCCACGAGACTGAGGAGTCAAATTTCAAATGCATGTAAGGAAGAAGAGATTTTTCTATATATTTTCTATGTATGTGTATATACATATATACACACATACATACATATATAAATGTATAATTTTATTGTTATATAACTTATAACTTCTGAAAGGTAAACCCAGTTACCTCATCTGTAGATTGATGAGGGTTGAACTAGATTCCAGATTAAAAGTTAAAAGGAAGGGTTGCATTGTGGGAAGATAGCAAAATAGGACATAAGATTGCCACTAGATGACTAAACAAGTTGTGGTATATAATTGTGATGGAATACTATTGCAGTGTATGAGTATATTCATGTTTTTAAATGGAAAGACCTACATAAAATTAAAAAAGAATAAAATGAGCAGAACCAAGACAACATTATATACAGCAACAGTTATTGTTTGAAGAATGATTTGTGCATATCTACCTGCAGAGAAAGAACTGAAAAATAGAAATGAGCAAGACATAGTTTTATATATACATATACCTTTGTGTCAAAAAATGCTTTCTTAAGAGTGGGAGGGAGTTACCTGGGAATTTTAAAATAACAAAAAAATTAAGTAATTAAATAAAAAAGAGTTAGAAGGACATATGTTCCTACACCCTCCTTTTATGAGATGAGATAAAAGAAGCTGAGAATGGTTAAGGTGTTTTCTAAAATCTCACCAATAAGCAATAAATAATAGAGTTAGAATTCAAATTTAAAACTTTTGTTTAAAATAAATATTTTTTGTTGTTGTTCGGTCATTTTCAATAGTATTTGACTTTGCATGACCCATTTGGAGTTTTCATGGCAAAGAGACTATAGTGCTTTGCCATTTCCTTTTCCATCTCATTTTACAAATGAGGAAACCAAGGCAAGCAGGGCTAAGTGACTTACACAGGATCACATAACTAAGTGTCTGAAGTAAAATTTGAACCCAAATCTTACTGATTATAGGTCTAGGGTAGTGTTCTATCTACTTGTCCAGCTAGCTTCCCTGGTTAAGAAATGAATGTCATTATGCCTTCAAATCATTCAATTTTATTCTGTTGTTACATCCTAAGGGAAAGAGAACACTTCCATTGGAGTGGGAGGGATATAACTAATAAAATAGTATAGGTGTCTGCTTCTGCTGAGTTTTGTCTTTATACCTATGCTCAAGGCTTTTCTATTACAGTTATAAAAATATAGTGCCTAATTTTTCACGCTACCCCTAATGTGGAGACATCAATTCAGATTATTTAACAGGAGTTTTGATGTCATTTTTTCCTTGTGCTTTGCTTTTTACTAGATCATTGTTTAAAATACCCTTTTTCATACTACCCTTCTTATTCAAGTGCCTGGCTTAATAAGGGTCACCATTGTCTGCTTCAACAGAACACATCAAACTTACCATTCTTCAGAGAGGATTATTTCTAGCAAGTCTACTACCTTGTAATATCCCTTAACAATCAATTAAGTCTGAAATACTCTGCAAGGGAGTTAATGGCTTCAAACTCTTTTCTCAAATCTTTTAAGTGAATAAAAAAACCTTTTTCCCCTAGAAGGAGGAACATTTCAAAAGCCCTGAAAATTCTTAAACCAGCACTCTTTGTCAAGCCTTGTAGGATATCTTCTAAGTAAAGAGGATGACTAGGAAATCTTGAAGTCCATTTTTTGTGGTTAGAACCAATTTCATATATTAGGTGATTAAAAATCATGAAAAGCCTGTTTTTAATATCATATGTCCTGAATAATGAATTTATAAGACTTACACAAAAAAGAAACCTATTATCATTTAAAGCAATGGAATTATTTCCCTTTTGACATTACTCTATATTCACTTTGTAAATACTTTCAGTTTTTAAGGCAGTATATGATAGTGGTGGGTAGGGAATGGACCACAGAATCAGAAAAATGTGGATTCAAGCCTTGCTTCTGATATATATTGTCTATTTGACCTAGACAATTAACTTATCTTCTCAGTAACCAAGGCTGCTCTCTTGCTTAGTCTTTAATACAGTTTCAGATTGTGACCATGTATCATGTCATGAAGTTCTTTAGCAGAATCTCCCTAAACTGATTAGGTCAGAGATTAACTAAAAAGGAGATAATAATGCAGCTACTTCTCAGAATTGTGAAGATCAAATGAAATATTTTTAAAGTGCTTAGCACAGTGTCTAGCAAATGATTGGTTCTAAATAAATGCTTGTTTCTATCTTTCTTTCAATAAAAAAGACAAATGAAAAATAACATTCTTGTACTTGTCTGTGTACATGCTATACTACCCCCCCCCCCAATCTCATCATGAAGTTCTTTGAAGACAGGAACATTTTTATTATCCAGGAAGGTGAAATATTCTCCTAAATATCTATGTCCACGCCTTTTTACTTAAATAAATAGTTTAATATGAAGAAGGAAAAACAAAAAGTAGACTTATTTATGAGACCCTACATTTCCCTTAAGAATAATCTCAACTTCCAATCATTTATTCATCTATACTTTTCATTCTGGTTGTTTTTTCCTTCATAAAATCTTCTCATGGAAGACCTAATGGTTTGATTCAAGCTATGATTTAATATTATCCTTTGGTAGGAAAATAAAAAATAAAGCTTTATAGGCCCTCTATCCTTAATTATAAGGATATATATATATATATTATATATATATTATATAATTATACCCTTAATCCCCATTATCCAATGGTATTGATAAGACATGATTCCTGAGAGTGACTGACTAAAATTCTGCTCAGTATTCTAGGAGTGACCTTCAAGGGCTAGGTTTTCTAGAACTATTACTCATATTCCATCCACTAGTGTGATTCCCATTGATTATTGGCAATAGTTAATTAGCTTTTTAAAAGGGTATTTGGTAAGCAAATATAGCAAGGACTATTATTACAGAAACAATTTTTCCAAGCCAAAGACACAGTCTCTCCTTGTATACACAATGCTCCTGGGAAGAGTGGGCTTAAATTTAAAGAAAAATGAAAATAGTATATGGAAACCTTGCGGCAAAAAATAATAGTTCCTGGTTACTTTTTTTTTCCTTTGTAGAATTTTTAAGTTTCAAATTCAGTATTTATAATTCCTGAGACACAAGGATTGGATCTCCTAGAGAATTGTAGTATCCTGAAGATGGTTTTCCTTGAAGCATCAAAACTGCTATTATGTTTTCCAGATTCCAATGTATATATCACCATCAGCAACTACTTCTCTGGGAATGCTGTCCCTGGCTTCTATGGATGTGTTACCAATGCTTATGGGACTTTAAAGATGTTCCTCTTTTTGAAGTATACATAGTTAGAATAAATTTTGTCTTTAGAAATTCATTTTCCTTTTCTTAAAGAATACTTGTCAGTTCTGTGGGAAAGGAATTTGAGACCAAGCAAGAGAGAGAAAATTTTAAAATATAAAATGAATGACTGATTATATCAAATTTAAAAAATTTTGTACAAACAAAATCAATGCAACCAAAATTAGAAGGAAAACGACAAACTGGGAGAAAATTTTTATAACAAAACTCTCTGACATAAGTTTAATTTCCCAAATATATAAGGAACTAAGTCAAATTTACAAAAAATAAGCCATTCTCCAATTGACAAATGATCAAGAGATCATAGGCAGTTTTTACATAATGAAATCAAAACTATCAATAAGCACATGGAAGAGTTCTAAATCCCTCCGAATTAGAGAAATGCAAATTAGAAAAATTGTGAGGTACCATCTCACACCTAGCAGAATTGTCATTATGGCAGCAAAGGAAAGTGATAAATTTGGGAGGGGATGTGGCAAAATTGAGACTCAAATACACTGCTGGTATGGAGTTGTGAATTAGTCCAACCATTGTGGAGGTCAATTTGGAACTATGCGCAAAGGGCATTAAAAGAATGCCTACCCTTTGACCTAGCCATACTACTGTACTCCAAAGAGATATTAAGGGAAAAGATATAAAAATATTTATAACTGTGCTCTTTGTGGTGGCAAAAAATTGGAAAATGAGTGGTTTTCCTTAGATTGAGGAATGGCTGAACAAATTGTGGTATCTGTTGGTGATGGAAAACTATTTCGCTCAAAGGAATAATGAACTGGAGGAATTGCATGTGAACTGAAAAACCTCCAGGAATTGATGCAGAGTGAAAGGAGCAGAACCAGGAGAATACTGTATACAAAGAGTGATATATTATGGCAGAATCAAATGTAATAGACTTCTCTACTGGCAGCAATGCAATGACCCAGGAAAATTCAGAGTAACTTATGAGAAAGAACATTATCTACATCCAGAGAAAGAACTGTGGGAACAGAAATGCAGAAGAAAAAGATATGATTGATCAGGTGGTTTGATAGGGATATGATTAGACTTTTAATGTTAAAAGATCACTCTATTGCAGATATGAATAACAGGAAAATAGATTTTGAACAATGATCCATGTATAACCCAGTGGGATTGCTTGTCAGCTCCTGGATGGGAGAGTTAAGGGGAAAGATCATGAATCATGTAACCATGGAAAAATCTAAATTTAAAAGAGAAAGTAAAAAAAAGAATACTTATTCACCCTTGGCATATCTTTCCATACTCCTAACTGGAAATGTTGTCTTCTAATCCATTCTCTCTATTGACATGATCATGTCTGGTGAGAAGGAGAGATAGGGAGGTAGTCTTTCCTCATTCCCTCTCAAGACTCTGAAATTCTCAGTTCCTGAAATTTGAGTATTTGTCTGCTTGTCAGACTAGCTCTGAGATAGGACACATTTTTTCATATACTCTAAAAGACAATCTTAGCCCTTTTTACCCAATCATAATATGATCCCTTTGTGGTCTCCTCAGATTTCATCTCATGACTCAAAGACAGTATGATTCTTTAAAATGTATTAAGGAGGTATCCAAAAGAAGCTTGCTTTTGATTTACTCATTTACTAATTGAATAGAGATATCTGAGCTTCTGTAATTAATCATGGTGAGAATCCACTCTCACACAATATCTAGGCCCTAGAATAGACCTAGAACTGGAAAAAAGCCTTTGAAATCATGTCTTTTAATGCCCTCAATTCGTATATGAACAAAATGAAGCTGTTAGATTAAGTGATGCTCTCATAGTCAAGTGTGTTGTAAGTATCAGAGTATGGATTTAAACTCAATGCTTTCTCTCATAATTATTATTTATTTGGCAATCATTGCTGTACTTATTGTGTAACTAAGGAGGAATTATCATTCACTATCCTCAAGGAGCCTTCAATCTAATGAAGGAAGATAACAGATACAAACAGAATATGAAAAAGATGATGAAGGGATTGGGGGAGGACTAAGAAGGAAGTTGGGAGGGACATGATTGAGAAATCCTAAGAAATCAGAAAATAACATAGCTGGTAGCAAATGAGGACAAGATAATACTCAGTTTCCTTATTAAATGGAAGCTCTGGAGTCCAATGGCCTTGTTTTCAAGTCAGACGGCCTAATTAGAGGAACACACACACACACACACACACACACACACACACACACACACACACACACACACATATATATACTGATGAGATGTATGTACCAAGTCAGATTCCATCTTGCCAGATAATGAAATTTCCCAATGATGTGTTTCTTGTTCATGGAAGGCAAGATGAAGGGGTCCAAAGAAGCCTTAAAGTAGTACGTAATTTGTGGAAAATGTGGAGTAGTAATGGAGAAAAGTAAGAAAGCTTTTGTTGTTGTTTAGTAATTTTTTAGTTATATCTGAACTATTATGACCTCATTTGGCATTTTCTTCCTTCCTTCCTTCCTTCCTTCCTTCCTTCCTTCCTTCCTTCCTTCCTTCCTTCCTTCCTTTCTTTCTTTCTTTCTTTCTTTCTTTCTAACCCTTAACTTCTGTGTATTGGCTCCTAGATGGAAGAGTAATAAGGGTGGGCAATGGGGGTCAAGGGACTTGCCCAGGGTCACACAACTGGGAAGTGTCTGAGGCCGGATTTGAACCTAGGACCGCCTGTCTCTAGGCCTGACTCTCAATCTACTGAGCTATGCAGCTGCCTCTCATTGGTGTTTTTCTTGGCAAAGATACTGGAGTGGATTGTAATTTCCATCTCCAGGTCATTTTACAGATGAGGAAACTAAGGCAAACAGGGTTAAATGACTTGCCTAATATTTCATAGCTAGTAAATGTCTGGGGCTGGAATTGAACTCAGGAAAAGGAATCTTCCTGATTCTAGGCCTAGTATTCTTTCCACTGTGCTACTTAGCTGCCCCTAAGAAAGAAAGAATGATAATAATCAGTTAAAATGGAAAACTACTATGGTAAATGGGGTTAGTATTTTCCTTGTTCTTTTTTCCTCTTTGCTTTCCAGCATGATTAAAAAATAAATATCATGCTGCTTGCCTCTGGCATGGTTTTGGTATTTACCCTGGGGGTGTGGGTGGGGTTTCAGGTAAGGTAAGGAATTCTTAGTTATACTTTTGTTATTGCTCTCCATGGCTCCAATTCTTCACATCACTGCCTGCCACTTTTTTTTAGTTCAGTGATTATCTCTGTATTGATTGCTTGATACCAGCATGATCTATTGCTTGCTATTACTTTCTGGAATTTAAGTAGACTACTGGAAAACAACAATCATAAGATTATTGGATTTATAGCTGGGTTAGATCTTAGATATCATGTCTCAACTCTCATTTTACAAAGGAAAATGTTAAGAGGTTAAGTGACTAGATGAAGGTCCCACGGGCAGTAACAAAAGCAGGATTTAAGCCCTGTTTTCCAGTTCCCTTTCTATATATGTTCAGAATTTGTCTCTTGCAATACATTCTAGAATTTTGGCAGTATCTGGAGTCATTTTTATCAGCATGCAGTTAGAAGAACTGCTTTAAATTTTACTATATTATAATTAATTGACATTTAGATGAGGCTTTAAGCTTTGCAACATATTTTCCATATATAGCCTAATTTTATGTAGAGGTTTTCACTAAATGATCTCTAAAGACATTTTCAGCTCTTAGTCTATTGTCTAATGGTACTGAAAATCTGTATATTTACTTGCATATAATATTTACACCTTCTCCTGCAAATATTGGTGTTTTCTAAAGATTATTAGCATAGGTTCCACAATAATATTTGCTAGTGCTTCAATACCTTGGGAATGGATTTTTCTAATTGCAATAACTTAAACTCATTGAAGATTGTTGCTAGATGTTTTCTTACTAGATTTAGCTACTTACTACATTTAGCTTTAATATTTTCAAAGCAATAAATTTTGCTATTTTCAGCATTCTAGCAACAAGCACAGATTTTTACAGATAGGAAATACTTAGGAAAGGTTTGTTAAATTAAATTGAATAATTGGTGAATTCAGAATTCAGGAAAAACATTGAGCAATTTTAAGAATTAGATTTTTATTTACACTACCACAGGGTGACAGATGGATAATAGACTGTTATAATTGGAATGTCCAATTGGAAATGATATTTTTAAGCATCTTAAGCTCCTTATGTCCAATATGGAATTAATTTCCCTTTCTCCAAAACTTAAGAATTTTCCAAATTTTTCCATTTCTTTTGTGGTCATTTAATTCATTCTGAATCAATCTAATTGTTCTATCCTATGGCACACATTTAGAAAGATTAGTAAGTAGTATAAAATGTTTTTTTTTTCAAACACACTGGAATCTAGGTACATTATATCTATTACATTATTCTCACTTACCAATTTTATAACCCCCTCAAATAAAGGAAATAAAGTCAGTATGGCATGAACTGTCTTTGATGACTCTGACTCTTTGTGACCCCTAAAATGTCTTCTAAATATTTATGAACCAACTTTTAAATTATGTAGAATTAATAAAATTGACAACAGAGCTAAGCTAATTGGTTTATAATTTCCATACCATTCTAATTTATTTTCTTAAAAATCAGGATTCTTGAACTTTTCCGTGATTCTTATCCATAAGGCCCCACCAACTCAAGATTCATAATCACTGATTCATTCCTTACCAAAGAATGTAATTTGTCTTAGGTAAACAAAATTAATCAACAATTGCCAAGTATGTTTTTATTTCTCTCCTTATTATCTTGGGTATCAATCCCCTATTAGTCATGATTGTTCTGTCTTTTCTAGTGCAAAGGTCATTATCTAGAGAGAAAAGACAGGTGCAAATTTTTTTCAGAGTATCTTTACTCTTTTTTAAAAGCTATTATCAGATTATTCACCCTATGTGGTAATCCAGGCCCATTTTTATCTTATTTTACATTTCCTTTATTTCTCTAAAATATTAAAAGTAATGTACCTTTTTCTAATCCTTATATCTCATTTTCAGATTGAACTCATTTAAAATTTTAGCATTTCTGATACTATGCTTTCAAGACAATGCATACTTTTGTATTCATCCTCTGTTGCCTATTCTTTGCAGGAAACTTCTATGCCTCTCTTTAAAAATCCAATTGGTTAATGAGATCTTTGTACATCAATAACAATCTATTCACAAACCTATTTTTCTCTCTGTCTAAGCTTATATATTTTTATGTTTTCAGAATTTCAATCCTGAGTTTCACATCCTTCTTTAACTAATTCTACATGAAAAATTCTAGTTCATGAAATCCTACTTTCCCTTTCCCTGAAGACTTTGAAGTATAGTCCCCTAAAATCTAGGATGAATATTTATCCATGTGTGGCTTCTTTCTTCTGCATCATAAATTCTGGTAGAGAGTATTCACTTATCTAAACTGCCAGATTTTGATAATTTTTTATCAAGGAATTAATTCTTTTGTGCTGTTCAAAATCAAATCCAGGTACTCTTTTCACTTATTGGGTCTTCTTACTTATGATTGGTTAAATTATTATTATTACTATTATTGTGCTTTTGTATGTATTAATTATAAATTTTGAACTACTTAAAATTTTAATATGATAATAATAGATTAAGAGGGAGGAGATATGTGTGAGTCATGGAAAATAAAAAATAATGAAAAATCCCTGCCCACATGGAACTTATAATTTATTGGTGATAAGTAAATATATTACCAAGTATATATAAATAATTTTTTTGCAGGAAATCACTAACTAAGGGAAATGGAATCAGTAAGATAAGATGAATTACTATTTATTCTGCTTTTGGCAAAAAAGAGAATTATGGTCAATTTAGTACAAAGCAGCAAATATTTAAGTACTTACTTGTTAAAAAGCATCATGTTGGGGTCTGAGAATAAAAATAAAAACAAACAAAATCATTCCTGTTCTAAATGATTTTCATTAGGAGAAAGGAGATTGATAGAATGCAACATGTAAACTGATGAGAAAAAATGTTAAATTATTAATAATTACACAAAGTATGTTTGTGTAGAAAAGAAGACATTTCAAGCAAATAATATAAGTATAGAAATTGATAAGCATTGTGTATGAAGTAGCACGTAAATAGTGCTTTAAAGAAGATATGGATTCTAAGTGACAAAAAAGATGAGCAAGTACTCTCCAGACATAGTGAACCACTTATGCAAAAATGTGAAAGTAGGGTATAGAATATAATGCAATATGAACAACTGTCGAATTAATTTGAATAGAATAGAGAATGTACAAAAGAGATTAATTTAAAGTATGACTTATTTGTGGGTGGAAATCATACAGTGAAGGATTTTAAATACTAGCCTGAGTATTTTGTCATTTAAACTAGAGGCAATCAAAGGTGATTAAATATTTTTATTTTTCAATAAGGAAGGGACAGTCAGATTGGTCTTTTAGGAATACTGTGATGACCATTATGTGGAAGATAGACTGAACAGAAGAAACGCTAGAAACATACTCTTTCCTCTCTAGATTATCAAGACATCATTCCATTCCTTGTCTGATTACTATTTCTCAGTCTCCTTTGTTAGTTATTTCTACAGAGAATACTCACTAAGAGTAGATTACCCAACCAAAAACAAAACAAAACAAGCAACCAGCATGTAAAGGATAACAACTTGAGAGAAGAGTAGGATTAAGTAACATTTTTTTGTTTATTTATTTTAAGGATATAGGAGACATAGGCTTATGTTTAAGTTTTAGTGAAGGAGCCATTGGATAAGGAGAAACTGAAGGTGAGAGAGAGTGAATTGATCAGGGTTGTATACTAGGGGAGATAGGAGGGGAAAAATAATGAAAACAAGTGTGATGATTTATATTGGCCCAAAAAGGAGCCATTTTCCACCACAGTCTGAAACAAAGGAAAAGGGAATGAGCATAGATAAAGATTTTGAGACATAGAGTATCAGATGGGCCCATCATAATAGATGGGTTTCTTTTTGAGTTCCTGTTGCCAAGTTCCTAGTGATATTCCTTTCCAAAGCACTCTAAATGTTAGAATTTTTAAAACCCAGATAGTTTTGGAATTTTAATTGCTGTATTCCAGATCCAGGAATCTAGATGCTAAAGTGTCCACTTATATGACTAAAACAACACCATTGGGCTAGTAGTAAAATTATTTCCTATTTTAAAGGGCTTTCTAGAGCTGATACTTTCTGTATGCATTGCCTTAATGAACTCAGGGTCACTTCCATGTTTCAATAAGATGTAATAGGAAAGTTAATCAGAAATTTTGGGGGACTGGCTGTCAACAGTTTGAATTTATGAGATAATTGTTAAATCACTTTAGTTTTGGAGTAATAAAAGTAAAGATCACAACTCCTAGTTCAGAATCAATATTCCACCTAACAAATACATATTTAAATTGATGCTAATATAACTGCTATTTTCATTGTGATACAGTGATAGAAAAATGTGACACTATGACAAAACTAATCTCTAAATTGGGTGGTTTCAAATTCTATCACTTAGAAATAGTGTGTCATCCTGGCCAAGTCACTTAACCTTTCAAGTGTCTAGGAAATTTTCTTAGTTTGGAAGTGCTTACCTTTATTGATAGAGGGAGTTTTCTAAATTGGGGGTTCCTTATATTCATAAAATCACTGGTCTGGTCCCTATCTCTAATAGTAATAATAAAGAGGTATGGTTGGATAGATAGGGAGCTGGCTTTGGTGACAAGAATATCTGTGTTCCAGTATTCCTCTCCATAACCTGCCTCTAACTCCCTCATATTGGTTTTGTAGCTCTGAGAAAGTCACTTAAAGAAGGCTCTAGCTAGCTATCTATGACAATAAGTTCCAGAATAATTAATGATTTGTGTTAGTAGAGGGAACTTCCTCACTGAGAGTGATCTACACTGATGTTATCATAGGTGCACACATTTCCTCTAAATAATAAAATAATAAATAATAAATAAAATAATAAAAATAGGTGGTGTCAAGTTGTAGTGCAGAGAGGACTAGCTTTATACTTAAGAAGTCCTTCGTTCAGCATCTACTCTTGACACCATTTCTCTCTCACTTCTGGACATTTTCTCTGCTTATCTTCCATGCCTGGAATGCACTTCCTCCTCACTTGCCTCCTGGCTTTCTTTAACTTTCACCTAATGTCCCACCTTCTACAGAACATCTTTCCCAATCCCTCTTATTATCATGTCTTCCTTCTCTTAATTATTTCCTCCTTAACTTGTATATAACTTGTTTGTAAATATATGATTGCAGGTTATTTCGCTATTAGGTTGTCAGCTTCTCAAGATCAGGAAACTTTTGCCTTTCTTGTATCCTGAGTGCTCATCACAGTGTCTGGCACATAGGAGACCTTTAACAAATACTTATGGTCTGTGGCCCAGACAGCTCCATAAGATTTCAGAACTGCCCATCTTTCTTGTTGAAAAGCTTTTTCTATCTTTATTATTTTCACACACAGATGAAATCACAGGCCTGAATTAAATAATGAGGCTAATATTAAGGAAAATATATCCCAATTGGTTACATTGTAAAATTCAAAAGTTGTTATATGCTAAATGAATCAACTACATTTTTTCCACAAGATTTTTAAGTATAGAGGAAAAAAAACCTCTCTTTTATCTCTTTTTCCTCATTTTCATGTAAAAGCTATCACTTACTCCATGACTCTTTGGTTCTTTCTACTTGAATTTTCCCACTGGACCTTATAATCAAATCTATTTTTCCCTGCCTCCTTTAGTCTTCTTCATCACAATTCTTCTTTGACATATGACCTGTTCATCATTCTGTTACTAGCTTCAACTGTCTGTAAAATGCATTATACTTTAATCCAGTATAGTGTGCAAATAGATTCCCCAATAAATTCGTTCTCATGTGAGTGCAAATAAAGAATCATCTTGAAATGAATCTTAAATTGCTTTTTTTTAATACTGTGCCCATTATTGTATATTCAAAAGCCTTTCAAGTATAAATACTTATATAAAGTGGTCTTAGGGAATTCTTTGTTTATTATGTGCACAATAATACACTAATTTTCCTAGTGTTCATGATTCCCTAATACAGAGAACCAGGGAATAAGGGAGTTAGCTTGGAAACCTCTGGTAGGGTAGGATTTATTCCTTTAGGGAAGGATAGCCAGCTTCCTTCAAAGAAGGACTGGGAAGATAAGCAGAGAACAGTGAGGAATGGGTCACTGTGAGTAGACCATCAATGTTTATCACATTCTTTTGAAAGTAGAAAAAGAGGAAACTGTCAAGGAAACTGGTGTTTCATCTTGTAAGAAGATACCACTTGGGTATTAGTTGACTGGAAGTTCAATATAAGACTACTGTGTAACACAACTGGTTGAAATCTTATGCTGAATTAAAAGAAGAGGGGCATAATATGAGGGACTAGAAAGGTGAGAGTACCAGTGTATTCTTTCCTAATCAGATTACAGTTGAAATATTCTGTTCTGATTTGGGATAAAGGGGTACATATTATAAGGGTGTTGGAGACCATTCAGAAGAGAGTGACTAGGATGTTGAGACCTCAAGAGAAGGCAACATGTAAACTTATGAAAAATTTTTGGGGGAGGAGTTTCTTAAATTGGCAAATTAACTTTTAAGGGACTTGATAATTGCTTTCAAGTATCTAACAAGGGATTCAATGTGCCTTAGACATGTTGGGATTCATTTTTGTTGATTTTTTACTGAGAGGAACCCAAAATAAAAATTAGCTAATAGAGATATAGATGAATAGATAAAGTTATTGCTGAGAAAATACTGAAGTACATATCTCAAAATACTCATATGAGGTCAAAGGAATATTCTTCAATAGAATGACAAATAGAAGATTTCAATCTATTACTCATCCTAAACTCTGTGTGAGACCATCTAAACAAGAAAAATAGATAATGAGATAAAATAAATTGTGATTTTTATTTGGAGGAATATTCACATATATGATCCATTAAATATTCGCATAATATATACAAAGAGGACCAAAGTCCAAAACAATATGAAAGTGTAGTGTGGGTTCAAGAACACTGACTCCTCAGTTGGAGAAACAGACTTCAAATTTAATATAAATCTGCTCAGTTCTAATTTTTCATTCTTTGACTTGATATTTGTGACCTTGATCAATTAACCTTCTTGCTTCCATTTCCTTATCTATAAAATAAGGTGATGTTGGACTAAATAGCCTTTGAGTTCCTTTCACGTTTTAGATGTTTAGGGGCAGAGTCAAGAGGACAGCTTAGAAGTAGCAGATGCTGAATCCTCTGTGACTATTCTTCCATCCCAATTAAAAAAAAAATGCTCCAAAAAGACAGAAATCCAAAACCAGCAACAAGACAGAGCCACAGGACTCTCCTACTCCATACAACTTGAATGGTATGCAGAGAAAGTTGAATTATAGGTTATAAGAGAAAGACCCAAAACTGCTCCCCAACCTGTTCGGAGACCTGAGGTAGAACTGAGGCTGACTGGAGATTCCAGGGCGAAGGCTGTGTGGATGGCCAAACTGACCCTTGCCCAAACCTACAGGCTGTGTGTGTATGTTAGATAAGACCCCTTGCAAGCTGAAGTGTGCATCCTAGATAAGACCTTGTATACAACCCACCCAACGGGCCCCTGCATGAGCCTATAGACCATACCCTTAGAGTGATAAGCACCTTTGCTCTAAGTCTTACTGTGAACTATATAAAGGGTGTTGCGAATTTACTCAGGGGGGGAGACCACTCCTTTCTGTCTCTTCCCCCGCGTATATGCGTGTGTAGCTTAATAAAGCTCTACTCTCTGTGTATTTTGCATTGTCTGTCTTGTTTCCTTTGGCTCACCCAAAAAAGGACCCTAACATATGGGGGCTCGTCCTCTTGGGAATATGCCCTAGGAACAGCAGAGGGAGAGTGGAAGCCACCCTGAGTGAGCCTGGGAACTCGATTGGCTGAAATTCCGGAACCAGTATCTAGAGGTGAGGATTACCTGTGTGACTGGATGTGTGTCTGCTGAGTGACTGAGTGCCTTGATGGCAAGGAAAAACAGCCCACGCTGTGCATATGGGTAGCAGGGCATCCGCCTGGCCAGGGATTATACGGCCCGCCTATGCCTACACACCGTGGTCCATCTCTGGCAAGAGGTGAATACCTAACCCGAGAGGGGGTGGTTGACGTTGGCTGTTTTCCTTGACCTGTTTCTGAGTCCGGACCCGAAATTATCATGTCTCCATTTCTCTGAGAGGAAAACGGCTGAGAAATCGGGGAAGCGAGTGCCTATACCTTTTCCCTACCCCTCCTCTCTCACCTCCTCCCCTTCCCCCCTTCCTGCTCAGGTTTGGTTCCAGCCAAATTTAGCTGTGTCACGGGTTCGAGTCCCGTGAACCATGAGTTGCTTCCTTTGCTCCCTGGCTGAAGGGTCTTGGGGGTAAAAAGATTCGAGTCCTTTAGAGTTGCCCCACCTGCTGACCGGGAGTGCGCAGGAGTTTTTCTGCAGGTGGAAGCCTCGTGAGACTACAGGTTCGAGTCCTGTGGTGCGCAGGATCGAATCCTGCGGGCGGAAAAGCGCTGAAACTGCTGAAGTAGAAAGAAGTTCGAGTCCTCTGGAGAAATTGTGGGTTTGTAAGATTAGACACCGAGGGCTGACTGAGGGACGCCTTACTCAGTCCTGGGTGGATGAGGGACCTCTGGCCTGGCTGGCCCTGGACTTTTGGGGCTCCCCATTCTCTTCAGAAGTCTCAACCGGAGGTTGCTCCCCACAGAATTTTTTTGACACTACTAGGTCTCTTATCTTTCTTTCCTCTGTTATTCTTCTCTCCCTCCCCCATGGCTCAAACCTTACACCAACTCAGCTCGAGTCCTCGCCCTTGCCCTAGACAAAGCAGCCTGTGACCCATCTGAAAGCAAGGGACAGCCCAACCCCTCAGCACCACCAGTCCTCCCAGCCCCAGAGGAATCTTTGCTGGACCCTCCCTTATCTCTCCCTTACAACCCCCCAGCTCCCATATACCCTCCCCCACAGGGGAAGCCCAGGCAGCACTTCCTGCCCAGGCAGTTCACCCTGTTTTATCTTCACCTCCCCCAGCCCATCGGACAAGGGGCTGCAGCCCTCTTGCTCCCGAAATGAGCCAGTTCCCTTCCTCCTCAGTGGCCCTCCCTGTCCGGACTGTGGGACCCATGGTCCCCGGTGGGCTAATGGTTCATCAATACTGGCCATTCACCTCCTCTGATTTATATAATTGGAAACATCAAAATCCCCCTTTCTCAGGAGAGTTAGGGGACAAGGAAGTCAGTTCAGCCAATCAGATGGCTGATTGCTGTACCTAAGTACCCTCAATTGAAGGGGACAGTGTGCTGCAACTGTTTTAATGAGCTTTCTCACAGCAAACATTTCTTTTTTAACCATGGGTCCTAAAGAACTGATTTTTTTCCTTTTAAAGCATGCTTGTCATAAGGTTGTATGTTTTTGTTTATTGTTGTCTTTGCCACAGTCTTGTCTCTATGTATTTTTAAATTGGACATTACAAAAAGAGGGGGAGTTGAAAGATTGAACTTCCCACAGTCAGAGATCCTCAGCAGAGGACAAGAGCAAATATCTGTTCAATGATTTTTCCTCTTTCTCCCTTTGGATAGGCCCCCAAAGGAGTGAAAAAGAGAAAGATTCAGAGCAGAAAAGGAAGATTTTACTCCACAATTGGAAGCATTTTTACTTAAGATTTGACTTTAATGGTTGGGGATGGCTAATAATGTTGATATGGTACAATGTAATTTTATTTTTGTGGTAACTGTTGTCAGTCAAATGTGAAATATTTATTGAACACAAAAAATCATGGTTAGAAGTTTGTTAAGCCTTGGTTTTTACTTTGTAAATGTAAAAGTTATTCAGATAAAGTTGAATGTTATTATTGAGAACTTATTCTAGAATTTAAACTTGGGATTTTTCAAAATGAGATGTTCTTTTAATGTATGTGCTGTCAGAACTAACAACAAGTAATCATATGACACACAAGAAGTTTTTAAAGTGGTTAATCTATTCATGGGTTTTAATAATACAAGTACTAAAATTTGGAAAAGGTAGAATTTCTAAATAGTGTTATATTTGACTAGGGTCGTATGAACTGTTTTTAGGAAATTGTTATCTAGATATTAACATGTATTTAGACTCAAATTGCTAGAAAGTAATGATGAATGAATACAAAATATGTATGCATTTGGACTATAAAGAGAATTAAGTTTTTCTACCTCAATAGGTTAAGGTTGTATGATGTGCAAACTGTATGAAATTGACAAGAGAAAATTTGACCAGCCCAGGAAGCTAATAGGATTACATGCAATTAAATATAGTACCTTTCCTCTTTTTACAATAATGGTAAAGGAGGAGAAACCAGAGGAAATAAGAGTAATTGATAAAGAAATAATAGGTGTGAATTCTAGAACAAATGGTAAATCAGAATAATATTGATGGAATTCAATCAGTTATGCAGCAATGCTTTGAGGTAAAAAGAAACTAAACTGGAGGTTCTATCCTGTTTTAAACAGAGGTTTAAAAGGAATAAGAGCAAATACTTTGAAATTCAGTTGTTTACATACTGAAAGGTTACTAAAGGACTTAAAGTTGTTTGGGAGTTGTGGAATTCAAACTAAAGTTTGTTGAAAATAATTTATTATGAAGATTTTGGTACTTGCTAAATTTTAAATTGCAAGTGATCTCACTTGGTAAAGAGAGATAAGAGACAAGGTTGTTAAGTCATAAAAACCTAAATTAAGCTATTTAACTCTTCCTTGCAAACAGGAAGGAAAAGAGAGAAATACTTTTAATTGTTCCACTTTGATATTTAGGAACTGATATAGCAGCACAGTACATAAGTAAGATCTTAAAGAGTTTAAAGATGAGTATATTTTAATTGTATACTTCAAAGGGTTTAAGGAGATGTTCAAGCAAGTAAAAGTTGATAGAAAAGTCATGGATATTTTGTAAAATAGTTTTTGTTTTTTTTGGCAGTACAGTTGTTATAAGGGTGCAAATGGTGAACCCCTGGGTTTGGGAAGGAGGCCCTTCTCAGGGATGAGAGAACTCCAAGCTTAGCTTAAAAGTATCTCTTTCAAAGAGTGTGGACATGACTCCTTGCACTCAGGCATTTAGTGAGTGAGGGGTCAGTCTGAGATCCTCTGGGCTTAGGCTATCAAGATGTGGCCAGAGTTGTATCTCTTTTGTTACAGGTGAAAGGGAGTTTCCCTGTTCACAGCCTGTCTGAGTTAAGGGGAGGTTCCTTATTCACAGCTTGCCTGAGTTAAGGGTGCAGGATCCCTGACATCTCAGCACAATGCCTAGGTTAGTCTCAAGAAGACTGTTTTCCTCCTTGTTTATCTTTCCGTCATAAGCGGGTTAAAAATATATAATAGGTTTAAGTGTTTAAATTGATTAAAAATGTTTTTTTGGGTTTAAAATGATCATAAATGGTTTTTTATCTCAATGTGTTAAAATTGATTAACTTTATTATTATATTTGACTCACTGGTCTTGAAGATAGATAAGCAGCCTGCTTGTTAAAAGGCTTGCTTTAAGGCTTATAGTGTTTAAAAGGTTTCAAATCTTGTAATTGAAAATAGACCCTGTAATACTACATGCTTTGTGATATTCCTCTAAATGTGACTTTTATGTAAATTGTTGCTAAACATGTGCTTTAAGTATTGTTTGAATGTAAGCAAAAGCTTATTGTAAACCTGACTGTACCATCGGTTTTGTTCAATACTTAGTGGTTACCTCAGTTTACCAATTTGTACTATGAACTGAATCTTATAATGAGCACAATGCTAAAGGTATTGTGTCTCAATTCTTGGGAGTTATTGATTAACATTTGAAGGGATACCAAGTGGTATGTTTATTTTTGTGATGGTAACAGAGAGCTAAAGAAAGTGAAGAGGTATTAAATGTCCTGAGTATGCAGATTTGTGACAGGTAAATGGAAGTTGTGTTCTGCCTTTTAAGCAGAGGGTTTGAGGGGAAGAGAAAGAGAGGAGGAGAGATGGAAGAGAACAGATATGGAGGTGAAAGACAATAAATAGATGTTCTACTCTTATAATTGGATCCTTGATCTAGGGATAATTTCTAAAATTAGTGTATATGGTGTTGGGAAAAATCACAAATGATTCTGGAACTCTCTTGAAAAGTTATACTGAAGAGATTCCTGTATGGCTTGTCTTAGTCTTTCAGATGGCCCAGGTACAGGAGATGATACAGCCCTGATTTATATTTACTGTGGGGCTACTCAATCCAGCACTCCTGTTCCTTAATTCAGGTTTTGTGACTAGAGTGTGATATATTAGTTATTGCCAAAATATGTAAGAATAACTGATTGATCAGCCTGGTAGGGATGTGAAAGGCTTGTTTGAGGGTATGGAAACTATTTCAAGACTGCTGCTTAGCAGAATTTCTCTTAGCTGTAATGGGAAAGACTTGTCTTTAAGGAAGGAGAAGGCTTCTGAGATCCAATGATGACATATTGCA
This sequence comes from Gracilinanus agilis, assembly GCF_016433145.1. Lineage (NCBI taxonomy): Eukaryota > Metazoa > Chordata > Mammalia > Didelphimorphia > Didelphidae > Gracilinanus > Gracilinanus agilis. The sequence continues at coordinate 452,587,706 of NC_058133.1, forward strand.
AAAGACAGAGAATGTTCTGTGATGGTTAGAGAGGCAATTCTAGGACTCAACCTGGACTGGACCTCTTCTGACCATCCAGGCTACTAATGCTTGAGTGACACAAGGATGGCATGAGCCAGTGACAGCTTTGGCCTGTACATGGAGCCCCTCACTATGTGTCCCTTGGGACGTGAGGAAATGCTTTTCTATCTGCCTTCTCTTTTGGAGCAAGTTCCCATAATCAGCACTTAATGCAAGTTGTGAAATTATTGTTTCCATCTCCCCAAACAACCTATTGGGTTAATAATTAAAAAATTATCAAATTGTTAGGGAACACACTTTGAGGAGTAGGTGATTAATGGAAGCTTTGCAAAAGGATATTTTTTTTTTTTTTTTTTTTTTGTATTTTAAACCCTTAACTTCTGTGTATTGACTGATAGGTGGAAGAGTGGTAAGGGTAGGCAATGGGGGTCAAGTGACTTGCCCAGGGTCACACAGCTGGGAAGTGTCTGAGGCCGGATTTGAACCTAGGACCTCCCGTCTCTAGGCCTGGCTCTCAATCCACTGAGCTACCCAGCTGCCCCCAAAAGGATATTTTTTAACAAAAACATCACATGCCAATTCTGCAAACAACTTAGGGATCGAATTTCCTAAAAGGTTCAATTCCTGTCAGAGAATAATTTTTGGGGATGAAATCTATTGGCTAAGACACCCAAATGTTAATGTTTAATATCAGTTTCTAATGTGCTAATTTTTTCCTTTTGTATCTGGTGTTCTAGTTTTTGCCTCAGTCCTAGGTTCTATCCTTCTGCCTTAGGGATGGATGCTCCCCCCTTGTGACCTGTCTGTCAGTCTGGGGAAACAGTCTCTGGTCTCCAAGTCTTCAGGACCCTGGCATTCGCTGCAGAGGTGCCCCTGAAGACCCTGTGCCCACAGCTCCTCCTCTTGCTCCCCCTCTCAGAGCTGGAATTATCAGGGACTCTCTAAGCATTTGGAGGAGGGGAGGGGAGACGGCATGGGACCTTGTGGGACATTGTACCCCAGAGACAGCATAGAACATTGTACCCCCATAGTGAAAAAGTTTCTCTTCTCAGACCTCTTGTACTTTTCCCTACATCCTAAATGCCCTAGTTAGATTTGTGAAGAACCGCCTAAATACCATACAGGTACTAGTTCTTCAGCGCCAGCACCAGGTGATTCCCCCTGACCCCTAGACGAAAAAAAAAAAAAAAGTGTGGAATGTGGATGGCCAAACTGACCCTTGCCCAAACCTACAGGCTGTGTGTGTATGTTAGATAAGACCCCTTGCAAGCTGAAGTGTGCATCCTAGATAAGACCTTGTATACAACCCACCCAACGGGCCCCTGCACGAGCCTATAGGCCATGCCCTTAGAGTGATAACCACCTTTGCTCTAAGTCTTACTGAGAACTATATAAAGAGTGTTGGGAATTTACTCAGGTGGGGGAGACCACTCCTTTCTGTCTCTTCCCCCGCGTATGTGCGTGTGTAGCTTAATAAAGCTCTACTCTCTGTGTATTTTGCATCGTCTGTCTTGTTTCCTTTGGGCTCACCCAAAAAAGGACCCTAACAGCTGCAACTCAGACAGAGTACTTTGGTACCACCACAGGAAGCTCAGTGATATACTGTGGCTGACAGAGAGGAGCAGAGGGGAAGGCCAGGTGGTTAAGTACCTTCAATTTCCACATCTTCACCTTCAGCCTCAGTGGGAACCTGGGAAGATTTGGCCTCTGGGCAGATTAGTTGGGAAGAATCAATTCACTAGGTGTAATCCAGTACACCAGCAAAGCATAGAAGAAGCCCCTTTAGGGCAGCAAAGCTAAAACTCATAGATCCAGCCACCAAACAGAGGAGCAAGAGTACAGTGCACAAGAAGGGGGAAAGAAGAAAAAAAAATATGAGTACAGAATAGAAGAGAATAGTAGAGAAAGAAGGACATTATGATTGAAAGCTTCTATTTGGATAAAGAACAAAGAACAGATGGAATAGAGGAGGACTAAGGAACATCAAGCAAAACCTCAAAAAATCCACTGAATTGGATTCAGGCTCTAGAAGAGCTCAAATTTTAGATGTTTCTGATTCAATGACGCTAATGGTAATATGGTAAAAACAGTATCTGAAACACCAGAGAAACTGGGTTCTGATAGTGATTATCTCCATGGAAGGAAGGAAGGAAAGAATTATTTATTAAGTATCTTTTATGTGCCACAAATTACATTGAGCACTTTATATTTTAAAAGTAATTTTTATTACATTTCATTTGATACTTGCAACAACTCTGGAAGGTAGATGCAATTATTACCGTCACTTACACTTGAGGAAAATGAAGCAATAAAAAATTAGGTGACTTTTCCAAAGTCACACATTAGATAAATTTGAGGCCAGATTTGAATTCAAATCTTCCTGACATCAGAATAAATGTTCTATCCAGTGCATCACCTATCTGCCTCAATTTCTACATGGAAGAAAGAATGAACTTTCTTGCTTCTGAGTTCACTTTCAGCTTTTTTTCAGGCATGTGAGCCTATGGCCTATAGAAAGAGATGCAATAAGAATGCAGGAGTTATTCTTTAATTGATATGTATAAATCTAGGAAGCCTTTAAGATAGTTGATAGACAGTTTGGCCAAAGACTTCATGCCTTTTTAATAGATTAGGACAGAGTTACAGAAATGATGGCTAGAAAACTATTGTTTGACATATTGAATCCTACTGTGCAAGACTCTATTTCTTGATTAAAAGCTCATAAAGTACTGTTAGAAGCACTGAAGCGTGTCATCACATTTGGCAAGGGAATTGCTAGTAAGTCTCAAGATGTTCTAGCAGGTATGCTTAGTTCCAAAACCAAAAGAATGGTGTAGGGATGTTGCCATAGCAATAGGAAATCAAAAAAGGGAGAAAGTAGTACGAGAAAGACAAAAGTTGAGGTTTTTAAGAGTTAAAGACAACAAAATAGACTTGGGCTATTTTCAAGGTTAACATAATAGGACCCACTTCTTTGAGACAGATTATAATAACTGAGGAAATAGAGACTTAAAAGAAATTTGATAGTATTGTAGCTTAAGTTTCCCTAAAATCACTCCTTAATTCTAGCATTAATACATTTTATCTTAATATTAAAAATATTTTAGTACATTAAAACCCCACTGTGAGTTAGATTATCTAGAAGACAATTTATGCTAGTGTTCCTAAAAAAAAGAATTAATAATCTCAAAAGTGATTTGGTGTAATGTTGCATTTTTTTAGAGTTCATCAGCAATTTTTGGGAAAAGTTATATTCTTGTGTATATTTCCTTCTTTTATTCCATTTTCTTCATCAAAAATTGTCTTCAGAATGGGAAGGATAGTGTAAAGAGGATGAACATAAATCCAAGATAGAGAAAAGAATAAAGAGTCACTCAGATTCAGAGCCTCATTGTCAGCTTTGACTCCTCAGGCCTCTCTCTTGACCACCATAACCAATCACTCATCATGTCCTACTAATTTCATCTCCACAGTATCTCTACTTTACCCTCCTTTCTTTCTATTGCTATTATCACAAGTATAATTAGGTTGTTCATTGACTTTCTGAGAATCTTTGTGATATTTCCTAACATAAATTCTCTTCCTCTATAATCATTTTTTGCAAAACATGTAAATCTTATTAGACTGGTGTACTATTCAAAGAACCTAAATGACTTTATATCCTTGTAGGGTAAAATAAAAAATAGGGTCAAAATAACCCCCCAAAATAACACCCTTTTAAGCCTGCCATTCAGGGACACCATCTCTAAACTATTTTGAGGAAACTAATTGGCACATTATATAATGCTGAATNGAAGGAAGGAAGGAAGGAAGGAAGGAAGGAAGGAAGGAAGGAAGGAAGGAAGGAAGGAAGGAAGGAAAGATGAAGATACTGAGGGAGTGATGGAGGGCAGAGGGAGGGAGGAAGGAAGATTGACCAACTGACTCACCAAAGCACTACATGGGAGAATGTTAGGTTAAGGCATGAGGCAGAGTATTAAGTAAGGAAAACCATAAGGAAGTAAACAGAAAAGCAAAATCAATTCTCTGGCTAGAAGTCAGGGTCAGGGAAGATAGATGCAGAAAGAGTAGATGGATAGTAAATTAGATGCATATTGCAAAGTGAAAGAGAATTTTTTTTAACTCATCTGCCTAATTCCAAAAGTATCCAGTCTGCCAAAGCTCTGTTGGGAAATGACATTTACATTATACATTGTAAACTGCTATTAAGTTCCACAAACTATTGTTTGCTTCAAATTCCAGAAATTAAGTTGACTGGATTTTTTTCCACTTTGAATTCATGCTTTAGATGTCCCTGGGAGCTAAGAAGAGACAAGTTGAAAGTGTTTCTTTACTGAATTCAACCAGAAGTTAATGGAGAATATTGTGCCTTTAGCCTCCAATCACCTTCAATTTTTCTCTCTCTCTCATTGTGAAGCTTGGGAAGAAGATTTGTGTATTAATAACTACAGAACCACAACTAGATACCATGGATTAGAGAGTCCTGCCTCCATGGGAATGAAGACTCTCTTTTTCATTTTTTGGGAAATAAAATACATTCATAGGATTATGAGATTTTGAATTAAAGGAACCTTAGAGATTTTCTATACTACTGATTCTTAGTCTTTTTTGAGTCATAGACATCCTTGACAATCCCTATGGATTCTCTTTCAGAATATTTGTTGCATACAATTACAATAGAAGGAAATGCTAAATTTCACTACAAAATTAATAAAAATAACGATGTATTATTTTCCTATTTAAGTACACAGAATCCAAAAATTCTCTCTTGTTCTGATAGAAGTCTATCAGTGCCTGGATAAGAACCTCTTATCTAGACCACCCTTTATTTTACATTCAATAGTATTTTTAATAGAAGAGGCATTTTTTATCCTGACAGTAGTTAAATATATTCTCAACATCTGCCTCTATCTCTTTTCTATCAGTCTCTTGGATTCTACTCTAAGCTATTTTTTAATTAAATTTCCTAACTCAGAAAATCATACACACACACACACACTCACAAACATATACATATTCATATTTATATCTATATCTATACATATGTACACCTATGTACATTGTAAGCATAGGCATATATTTATGTGGATATATGTAAAGATAATTATATATGTATATATAATGCTTCTCTATAATGTTATCAATAGCTACTCCGACATCCATGATAGTTAGATCTCATTTTTGCCCCTTATCAGCTTCACTCCATTTAAAAAAGCTCTTGCTGACATATCAGAATGAAAGAATAGTGTTGTATTATTCCAAAACATTGGCAAGAAGTCTGAACAAAGCTAACTTGCCCATCCCCCTGCCACCTGCATCAAATCTGCTGCATTTGTGAGATTGAGGTAGGTATAAACTTCTTTGGATGTGATTAGCTGACTCATAGGAGTTCACACATTCATTACTGTGCCAGACACATAGTAGGCACTCAGCAAATATTTGTGAAATAGAATTTTCTTTTTCCTCCTTTGTATTTTTATTACAACCTGTTGTTTTACCTCATTTGAAGAGGCTTAGTTTTCCTTTTTACTAGATTTTATTACATGCTGAGAAAATCAAATGAATGATAGTTACTAAACTTTCAGTCACAGCCTCCAGTAGCAATAGTGAGAATTTTGGTAAGCTAGTTGAATTTTCCTATATAATCTGTCACTGGAATAAGGATCAACATTCATCTTTTAGACAAACAATCATATTTAGCATTTTACTGAAGGTATGTTCATTCAAAGAAACTTAATTTGAACAAAGTTCTATAGTGAACTATAATAAAAAGGCAAACAATGAGATAGCCCTCCTGTAACTTTAATGGTAAATTATACAGCTCTAAAGTGGGTTTTATCTAAAAAGTGGTAAAAGGGGGCAGCTGGGTAGCTCAGTGGAGTGAGAGTCGGGCCTAGAGACAGGAGGTCCTGGGTTCAAACCCGGCCTCAGCCACTTCCCAGCTGTGTGACCCTGGGCGGGTCACTTGACCCCCATTGCCCACCCTTACCAATCTTCCACCTATGAGACAATACACCGAGGTACAAGGGTTAAAAAAAAAAAACAGCTGCAATAAAAAGTGGTAAAAAACATTTGGTGGATGTCCGTTACATTCAATTGGATTTCTGACATTTTATTTATTTGTTTATTTATTTGTTGTTTATTTAATTTTGATATTGAACCCCAGCTTCCTGACAGCTCTCCTCTTGAGGATTTCATGGAAATCAGATATGTTTCTTATGAAGTGATTGTGGTAAGCAAAGAACTAATAATGGGGACCAATGAATTGAAGAAAAAAATCATCTATAGCACACTGGATGGAACAGCATATTAAAGGCAAAATACCCAGGGAGGTTTCAGAGAATGTTTTTTTCTATTATTGCATATAGTACAGAAGAATCCAATATTAGCAGTAGAGAATTACTTTCAGAGTCTAGGATGGCAATTACATTGTGAATGTCAGTCATCTGTTCTATGACCTTATGCTTGACTCAATGGCATTACTAAAACATGATTAGTTATTTATATACTTTTATTGAATCCATTTACTTCATCAAAAATAATTCTGTTTTAAATCAAATTATACATTGCATAGTCTTTCCCCTCCACTTCCTGTCCATTCACTCATTTACCCCTTAAAATATTTATTGCATCATTTCTGTTTCAAAGAACACAAATAAGTTTATCAGCAAGTACACTATCTTTCTCTCAGTTCTCATTTCCATGACCTTTCTATAGCTCTTAGTATTATTTGGCAGGCCTCTCTTTTGAAATTCTTTTCTCTCTTGGAATTCTATCACATTGAACTATCTTACCTCTCCTTTACTTTTTTGATTGTTTTTTTTTCTTTCTTTGACTTAACTTCTTACTATGATCCTCTTAATTTGTTATCTATTAAGGCTCTGTCTTTGGCTCTTCCCTCTCTCTGTATTCTTTCAATCTCAATCTTCTATCATACTTACCACAATCCACATACCATACTTACTACTTTCTCAGGATAAGTATAACATAGATATTTTTGTACTTCTCTGGTTCCTAGCACTAATCTGTAAACTTTTTTGAGAACAAGAACTCTACCTTACATGTCTCTCATAGTGCTTTGAAAATTATTGGATTTAATTCAAGATTGCTGATCAAAAATTTAGCTTTACTTGGTGAAATTGACTATATGTGCTAGATGTTTTTTTAAAAAATTGCACTCCCTATCACCATAGTTTAACTGTATTTTGTCCTACCCTCAAAAGATTTTTTTCCTTCCAGGTTTTGTCTAACAAACATTGCATATCTTATCTCTCTTGTTCAGAACTCAACATTCACTTTCTTATATGCAGTTTAAAGTTTAAAGTTGTCTTCATCTCTGCATCTCATTTTTTAATATTTTTGGCATTTCTGCAGAAATGTTATCAAAATCAATACAATCTAATCAAAAGAAATGTCTGCTATGATCATAGTTGTAGATTACCATACAGTGTGTACTACAAGATAACCAATGTCATATATTTTGTAACATCGAAGCATCTCTGAAAGTTGTCTGCCAATGGTTATTCTAAGCACATCCATGGAATTCATTAATAATGAAGATGTGCAAATAGAAAGGGAATACCTGAAATTCTGCTTTCTGAAAGATAATCACATTTATCTTCAGAAAGTATGGAACACAGGTGTTGATTTCAAATGGCACAGAAGGGGTTCTCCGGTGACTTAACAGAGTTAATAGGAGGAAAATTTCTAACAAAGTGACATATTTCCAATAAACTAACTCTGACAAAACAACCCAAAACAGCATGTCATGCTATAATGTATGTTTGTTTTGGGATCCAAGCCAAATCACTTGAATTTACTTCTGCTGTTATTATGCCTTTATGGCATCGTATACTTTATATCTAAAATTCAGGAACCTAGAATTTTTCCTCAGAGATAAGGGCACAGATAAAATAATTAATAATACTTTATATAGAACATTCAGGTTTGCAAAAATAGGTGCTGAAAGGGGTTGTGTGACTTGGCCAGAATCACACATAGTGAATGTTTGAAGCAGAATTTGAAGCCCCCATAGCTATTGTACCACTAAACACAACAGGTTACTTTGAATCTATTATAGGTCCTACATTTTTTAGAAACTTTCTTCTGGACAAGTTAGATATAAAAATATTAAATATAATTGACTTTATTCTGTCCACATAGTTCAGAAACACATTAGATTGCCCATCTAAGGTAAAAAATTAATGCATAAAATATTTTAGTTAAACAATTTAAATATATTGATTCATTTAAGGAAAAATATCTTTTTAAGTGAAAAAAACAAAACTGCGGGGGAAATAAATAAGGAACAAATATGACTAAAAGAAAGAACTAATTCTGCCTTTTAAAGTCACATGGAATCAGATTATTCCATTTTCCACAAGATACCACTTCAAATATTTGAGGATCATTATTAGATACTCCTTAAATCTTTTTCTACTCTAGGCTAAATAAATTTAGTATCTTCTACTTTTCTTCTTATTTGCTTTTGCATTAAGATCAAGTGATCAGAGGATTTAGTGAAACAAGGAATGAATCAATATGTATATAAATGAATGAATAAGAAAACATTTATGAAGAACTTAATGTGGAAAACCAGGAGTAACTATTCAAGCCTGTAACATGGAAAATGGCAGGGTGGAATTCCTGCAAGATACAGGGTGTCCCCTGGAATACTGGGTGAGGCTTGACCCTGCATCTTGCAGGAATTCCACCCTGCCATTTTCCATGTTACAAGCCTCATATCTGACATTTACTGATTGGTGGCCATACAATACTCATTAAATATATCAAGCTCTTGACAATTCTCTTAGACCAAAAATTGCCAAAAAGATGCGAATTTGCTTTGTGAGTGAGTTTCTTTTCCCTTGAGTTCTTTCACCAATGAAGGCATAGTGCCAGTCCTTATCCTTAACATCATAACCACTTTGAAACTGTAGTATTGACATTTTAACCAATAAAGAATAAGAGACCATTTTCCCCAGAATAATATTATTTATTATTGGAGGCATGCCATTCCCATTCTCTTATAATGGATATTTTTTCAGCCTCCTTCCACACACACAAAAATACACAACAATAACAATGAATTTCATTATTAATTTTCTACAACACACATAGAAAAGCATGGTGGGCCCTACTCTTAAGGAGCTCATATTGAAACAAGAGGCATATATAAGAGGGTGAATTGTCAAAGTAAATAGCAAAATATCTTTCTTAATGTCATTTTCCATTATTAAAATTATATCTGTTTCAATTCTTAAATCATTCAGTAGTGTCAAAGAATTTGTTGTCCAGAACCTTCTTTTCTGGGTTTTCAGTAACTATGAATGAGGAGATAGAGCCAGAGAATGACAAATCTTTCCCTCTGCTATTAGGTGTGGGGTCCTGAGTATCTGGAATAAGAAATAGTGACCTGGGGATATTGCTATTTCTAGGGCTCTTAGAAACAAAGTCTTGGGCTGCCTGTACTGAGGTCCAAGGTGAGATGGTCATTTTGTTGGTAGTTATGAATTGGTCTACCCACCACATACTTTACCTCAAGTGATTCTGCTATTTTTTGGCTAGTTGTTTCTGTGGAAAGGGAAATTATGATAACAGTTCAAATTTTTGTTTTATTCCTGACATCAAGCCCAAATCAACCTCTCTTCTTCTAGCTTTTGACCACCTTCTGATTCTACCTTTTGATGCCAACTAAACAAGAATAAATATTTTCTGCATGATACATTTGATACAATTCAAATTATTGAAAACAACTTTCATAAACTCCATTAGTCTTCTCTTTTGAAGGTTAAGATGCTAAATTTGTTTAGCTGATATTTATATGGCATTGACTCAAAATTCATCATCATTCCTAAGCCAAGTTCTGAGCAAATTACAGACTCAGGACTCATTCTGTCTTGCCATCTATTTTTGTGGGCCAGTTAGTAATTTGTGGGCCAGTAAAATAATTTTTTTAAAAAGGTATAGCTTTTCTAGGAATTGAGTAGTGATGGTTTAATTGTATTGGTTGCCCTCATCAGAACTCATCTATAGTTTTATATTAAATTCTTTGAGCTATAGTTTGAGAAGAACATTGATAAAAAGATACTGTCTAGACTAAGAATGGCGAACAATGGCCTTAACAAAAAATCTAGTCACCCTCTTTTTTTAAATAAGGCCCTACAAGTCAAAAATATTATTTTACATAAATATTTTATTTAAAAGAATTAAGCCATCACTACCCTATTCCTAGAAAAGCTATACCTTTTAAAAATATATTTTATTTTTTCCAATTACATTAGTTTTCTAAAGTTATAAAATCCAAATTATCTCCCTTCTCTTCCCTCCCCCTTCCTGGAGATAATATCATACAAAATATATTTCTGCATTGTCCATTGTTTTAAGGGAATACTCATATAAAGCCTAAGCCCCCAAATAAAAATCCAAATAAACTGAAGTGAAAAATAGCATGTTTTGCTCTGCATTACAACTCCAACAGTTCTTTCTCTGGAGATTGGGTAGCATTCTTTGTCATAAGTCTTTCAGAATTGTCCTGGATTAACTATATATTGCTGAAATTAACTTAGTCTTTTAACAGCTGATCATCCCACAGTATTACTGTTAGTGTGCACAATGCTCTCCTGTTTCTGCTTATTTTATTTTGCATCAGTTCATGTAGGTCTTTCCACCTCTTTCTGAAATCATCATGTTCATCATTTTTTGTAGCATAATTGTATTTCATCACCATAATATACCACAATTTCCTCAGCCATTCCCCAATTGATGGACACTCTCTCCATTTCCAATTCTTTGCCACCTCAAAAAGAGCTCATATAAATATTTTTGTACAAGTAAGTCCTCCCTCCCCCACTTTTGTATCTCTTTGGGATACAGACTGAGTAGTGGTGTTACTAGATCAAAGAGTATACACAGTTTTATAGCCCTTTGCAAGCTATGCCTCTTTTAATACAACCCAAGATTAAATTTACTTTTTAGTTCTCATTTTGTTTGTTTATTGCCTCTTTATTTATTTATTTGCTTGTTTATTTGTGTGTTTGTTTAATTAGTTTTGGGTTTTTGGCCATGGTTACATGATTCATGTTCTTTCTCTCCTCTCTTCCTACCCCCCTCCTGTAGCCAACAAGCAATTCTACTGGGTTTTACATCTATCATTGATCAAGACCTATTTCCATATTATTAATATTTGTAATAGAGTGATCATTTAGTCTGCATCCCCAATAATATCCCCAATGAACCATGTGATCAAGCAGCTCTTTTTCTTCTGTGTTTCTACTCCCACAGTTCTTTCTTTTGATGTGGATAGCATTCTTTCTCATAAGTCCCTCAGAGTTGTCCTGGATCATTGCAATGCCGGTAGTATAAAAGTACATTATCTTCAATTGTGCCACAATGTAGCAGTCTCTATGTACAACATTTTCCTGGTTCTGCTCCTTTCACTCTGTATCACTTCCTGGAGTTCATTCCAGTTCACATGGAATTCCTCCAGTTCAATATTTCTTTTAGCACAATAGTATTCCATCACCAACAGATACCACAATTTATTCAGCTATTCCCCAATCGAAGGACATCCATTCATTTTCCAATTTTTTGCCACTACAAAGAATGAAGCTATAAATATTTTTGTACACATATTTTCCCCTATTATCTCTGGAGTATAAACACAGCAGTGATATGGCTGGATCAAAGGGCAGTCAATAGTTTAAGCCCTTTGGGCATAGTTCTAAATTGTCTTCCAGAATGGCTGGATCAATTCACACAGTGTATTAGTGTCCCAATTTTGCCATATCCTCTCCAACATTTATTACTTTCCTTGCTGTCATATTAGTCAATCTGCTAGGGGTGAGGTGGTACCTCAGAGTTGTTTTGATTTAATTATCAGAGATTTAGAACTCTTTTCATGTGCTTATTGATAGTTTTGATTTATTTATTTGAAAATTGCCTACTCATGTCCCTTGTCCTTTTATCAGTTGGGGAATGGCTTGATTTTTTGTACAAATGATTTGTCTCCTTATAAATTTGAGTAATTAGACTTTTGTTGACCTTCGTCAGAAGTTTTTATTGTAAATTTTTTTCTCATTTTGTTGCTTCCCTTCTAATTTTGGTTATTTTTCTCTTTAGAAAGCTGGGCTTTCACAATTTAATAGAGACTAATTTTCCTGATATAAATTTTGAGTTAGATTTCAGTTTTTAATTATTTTACTTTTAATTGAAGGCTTAATAATTGTTAAGGTTTTTTGAAATCAACATCACTTATATAACACAATTGTTTTTGTCTTCTTTCCTAAATACTTAGCTCAGTGCCTAGAACATGGCATACATAAATTCCTTGGCTGACTAACAAGTTTTATGCTTCTGTTAATGCAATTAAAAACCTTAACATCCATCATACACTGTGGGTGTATTATCAACAAAAATGTTGAGCTTTCTGTCTACTAAAACACAATTTTTTGGGTGAGTTGCTGTTTCATCATTCTCCCTAATCTTCCACTTGTGAAGTTAATTTTAACTGAGGTATTAATCTTTAAATTTATTACCTATGATTTTTCAAGCACTGTGCTAAGTGCTGGAGGTATAAGACCTATGCTTGAGGAGGTCACAGTCTAGTAGAGGAGATAACATGTTAACAACTTTTAGAAATAATATATATAGTATAAGTGTGAAATAATCATCAGTGAGAAGGCATTAAAATCAAGAGAGATTGGGAAAGGAATTCTGTAGAGGATGAAATTTTACTTTGGACTTAAAGGAAATTTGGAAGCAGAAATGAGGAGGGAGAGCATTCTAGCCATGAAGAGGAGAGGCAGGCATTGAAAATGTCTAGAGGTGGGTGATAGAGTAACTTTTTCCAGGAACAGAAAGGAAGTCAATGTCATTAGGTTGAAGAATAAGTAGGATGGAGTGCAGGTAGGTGGGAATGAGACTGGAAAGGTAGAAGAGAGCTATATACTATGAATGCCAAAATAGACAACTTTACATTTTATCCTGGAAGTTATAAGGAGCCACTAAAGTTTATTGAGTTGGGAGGGTAGGGTAGGTTGTGACAAAGTTAGATCTGATCCTTAGGAAAATCTCTTTAGTGGCTGAATGGATGGTGAATTGGAGTTGAAATTGACAGTTCTGGCAACAGATTGGATAAAGGCAATGAGAAATAGTGAGGAGTCAATGATGACACCTAGTTTATAAATGGGATAATTGTGGTACCCTCAAGAGGAAGAAGAAAGTTTCAAAAGTAGTAGAGTTTTTTGTTTGTTTGTTTGTTTTTTCCATTCGACAAATAATGGTCCTCAATTTTGCAGTTTTTTTCTGCTGTAAAATGGGCAAATTTAAACATGTGACTTTTTTCTTTGTATCTTTGACTTTGTTAGGGCATATGCCTAACAGTGACAATTGTGAAGTTTTAAGATCTATCTATCTAGGCTTGTATTGTTTATTAAAACTCCTTGGAATGCATTCACATTCTGTAATGAGTTCCTCTCATACTTAGTTGCTCCATCATAAAATAATGCCAGAGTGAGATTTTGAGGTGAACAAAATAGGGTTAATATGACCATTAGATAATTGCCTGAAACTCTGAGAAAGCTTGATTTTCCTAAGGTTGTCCAGCCATTATGTAAGAGACAGGACTTGAGAACTGATCTTTCTGGTTTCTGGACTAGCTCTCTATTCATTACACCAAAAACAAACTAAAAGTGACAGTGGTAGCTTTGCAATATTTCTCATTTGAATGTAAAATACTAATCTTGGCCACTTTTCAACGGAGTGACTTTTGGCGACAGCCCATACTCCGTAATTAATACATTCTCTATGCTGGACTGTCTATCCTATTGTGGATACTGCTTAAAATGCATGCAATGAGAATTATAAACCTTACAAATCCTCTTATAAAAGGAAAAAAAATACCATGCCTAACATGATCAGCAAAGAAGAATCTGTGAGATAGTTGTCCCTGCCTTTATTTTTCTAATCATTATTATTATTCCATTTACTTCCACATCTTAACCTAACTTTTTGAGAGAAAAAAAATGCCTCTATTTCCATAAAATGACTCATTGATTTTCCATTTAAAAGATTAAAAAAAGCAAAATGTCAAATGATTAGATGAATAAATAATGTGAGAGTTTGAGTGGAGGAATCAGACAAACTTTAGCTGATTCAGGTTTAGTAATGTTGATGAAGTGAATTGTTTGGACTTTATCTCCCCATACTATTATTGGTTTGGTAACATGAATATGGGAAGGAAATATAATATAATTTAAGATTATAATTGAGTACCTACCTTGTAGGAGGCAGTGTGCTGATCAGTGAAGTAGATAAAAATAGTAATTCTAATATTTTTGTAGCATTCACTTATTTTGTATCATTCACTACATTCAAGTCATTGTGCTAAATGTTTTATAATTATCTCACTTGAGCCTCACAACTATGCTGTGATATAGCTGCTATTTTATAGATCAGAAAGTAAGCTAAATAGAGGTTATGACTTCCCCAGATAGCTATTAAGTATCTTAGTTTAGATTGGAATTCAGGTCTTCCTGACTCCAGGCTGTAATTACTGGGCCATCCAGCTACCCTAAATATAATAGTCAGTGCCCTGAAGGAAAAATAAACAAATATATATATATATATATATATATATATATATATATATATATATTAGCACACAAGATGAGATAAATTAGCAAATAAGATAAGATAAATATTTTGGGAGGGTACCTATTTTTGCTTTAGCTTCCCATTTGGGGATTTTCTCCCAATATATTCACAATATTTATTTGTAACTTATAGACTAAGAGCATTGCCTGAGGTACTAAGATTAAGTGATGTGTCTGTAGAAAACAGAGCACCTGGTTTCAAGTCCTGCTTCTGAAGCCTGCTATCTGCTTGATATGGACAAATTACTTAACCTCTCTGGACTCTAAGTGTCTTATCTATGGAATGAGGGAAGTGTACACAATGATTTGTTTGGTCCTTTGCAGCTCCAAATCTATGATTCTTTAAAGAAGTTGTTCAATTACATTATATAGCAAAGGCAGGACTCAAACATAGGTCTTTTCTCACTCTACTACTCTCTGATACAGTGTCTCTCATGAATATAATTAACCACAGGAAAAAAATATTAGCTACAGTAGTTACATTAGAGAATAAGCTGATCTAAAGAGGGAACCATCACTTAAAAGTATGGGGAGAGAATTAATACCTTTTCTTATGGTCATTTTTTTGAGACAGTTATCATTGATATAACTTTCTTCTGCAGAAAGGAAAGCATATAAGTGGGTCTGATAATTTCATGGAATATTAGAGATCTTTTTTCCTTTTATTATTTGAATGTCCCATAAAGTCACCCTACATATAAATGCTTAGTCTTTCTGTTCAGAAATTAGAAGGTTTAGGAGATGAAATGAATTTTATAAGATATACATCCTTGTGGATCTTGACTGAATAGACCACAAGAGGCAGTTAGGGTTATCATAGTTTTGCCAGAAATAAAATTTGCCCCCAGCTTCTGTCTGAATCCCTATAGTGAGGAATAATCCATTACCTTGCCCTTTGACTAATAATAGCACCCACATTATTTCCTTCTTTTTGTCAGAAGATTAGCTCAGTTAGAGTCAACAAAGTATCATAGAAGGATCAGTGGACTTGAGAATCAGGATATATGTGTTCTTTCTTGATGTCACTCAGCTACTAATGAACTGAGTGATGTTGGGGTGCCATATTCCTCATTTGTAAAAAGAGCAGAATGGATTTGATTAGACCTCTAGGCTTCTCTTCAAATCTGAATGTTTAGAATTATCTTAAATCTTTCTATTCCTCACATATGAAATTCCATCTCTCAGCTCTGTTCTTTCCACTGGTTGTTCTTTATGTCTATTTTGGTTTGCTTCCTCACCTCCCCTTCTTGATTTCCCTGGTTTCTTTCAAAACTCATTTCAAATTCACTTTCTGTATGAGTCCATTCCTAGTCCTTTTAGTTGCTTGGTGCTGTACCCTCTCAGATTACTTACTAGTTACTTCATGTATACCTTCTATTTATCTAGGTATTTACATATTGTCTTCCCCATTAGAGGATAAACTCTTTAGAGCAGGGACTATTTTTATACCTCTCCTTGCCAAAAAAGAAAAAAAAATCAGTCACTCAGTGAGGGTATTTTAGATATTAAACACAGTCATCTAGTTAACAATAAAGCAAAAGAAATAATAGTATCTCATAAAAACACATACAAATCCAGACATACTTTGGTAATACTCTAGTTAATTATCTCATTGTCTATGAGGAATAGTGTGTATCCCAACAGTGAAGCACATGAGTGAGGAAAAACTTTAGTATTCTTGATAATTCATAACACTTCAAATACAAATTTGGGTGTCCTGTTTCTAAAATTGTCCATAAAAAAGTATTTGATGAATATAGCTTTTGAGTTTGCCAAATTGTAAACTAAAATTAACTCATGTCTGACTAAAACTTCACTCAAGAGGATATCTCAGCCAAAATAATCTGTTAGGTATGGATCATCATAGATCCTCTTCTCTTATTTTCTTATTCTAACCTATGTCTCTGACAAGGATGCTTACTCATCTTTAGTATTCATCACTTCTAGATTCAAGGTAGGCTAGTGCAATTTCAGAATCTTTCCTTTCACCTCTCTTTTATTTTCTGGGCTGAAACTGTTTTCTTTCTTCAAATAGCCATGTCTTAAGGTTAGTAAGCAAATTTTCATATTCTTTTTTTTAAACTCTTACTTTCTGTCTTGGAGTCAATACTGTGATTTGACTTGAAGGCAGAAGAGTGGTAAGGGTAGGCAATGGGGGTCAAGTGACTTGCCCAGGGTCACACAGCTGGGAAGTGTCAGAGGCCAGATTTGAACCTAGGACCTCCCATCTCTAGGCCTGGCTCTCAATCCACTGAGCTACCCAGCTGCCCCCTAAATTTTCATCTTCTGTCTATGATCAAATGATATTTTTTTCTCAAAGAAAAAATTGGTTTTAGAATCCAAAAAATGAACAAAAGTTTACTCAGTTATCTGAGTAATAATAACTTTCTTTTAGAAATGTGAGCAAAAAACTCAACAACAAATTATATTATATGAAAGGGAGAAATGGTACCTTTAAGAAATGGAATCATACAAAATATGTATAAAAACATAAATAATAAATGCAAGTCATTTTTTGGCAGTGGAGTCATTAAGTGTTGGAGATAGGCAGGTAAAGCATGGTAGAAATTGAGGTAAACACTGAAGGGAATCTTAGTATAACCTAAGATATCCTAAGAATCACATGTGAGAAAAGAATGCAGTTGAGGTATGAGCAATAATGAGTGCAAACACTTCAAGTTGGGAGATAGTTTATTTTGTTAAAGGACTAGCAAGAATATCAGTTTGATCAGTCTGAAATATACCTGATGGGGAATAATATGTTATAAAGCTAAAAAATGTAGTTAAGGACCTAGTAATAAATGACTTAAAATACTAAATAGTGTTATTTGTATATGATCCTAGAAATAATGTGGAAACACTGGAGTTAATCTATAAGAAAGTAACGTGATACAACTTGTTCTATGGGAAAATTTCTTATTACTGCTTTGGCTGCTGTTGCTGCTAACAATATTGATCATTACATTTAAATATTCTTCTACTGAATGGGCAGTTTCTAGACAACTTCCCTTTGTTATTAGAAAGTCAGGTTTAAAACAACTTCAAATTTTTATTAGCAATCTTTCCAAGGTGGTAGAGTTTCTATAGACCCACATTATATTAAATGCTTCAGATGACACCAATTTATTAGAATTGTGATTTAAGGACGTATTAGTTAGAAAATGTGCAGTTATAACCAAAACAAGTGGTGTTTTTTTCCCCTAAAATAGTTCTTAACCATTTCAAAAATGTCATTGACTCCTTGGATAGTCTGATAAAACCATTGGATCCTGTCTCAAAATAATGCTAAAAAAAGGAGTCCAATTATAATGAAATAGTTATCAAGCTATGTATTTATATTTTTAAATTGGTTTCAAAAACTATTGCTCTAAAGCTACCTGCTGCAACTTACATAGTTTATCATAATTAATGATACTACGAGTACAGAGATTAATGTTTATTTTTTTAACATTCTAGGAAGCCAGCCAGCATGCATTGTTAGTCTCTTCCTGACACCTGTTTTCCAACATTTTACAAGAAATTAAATAATGGTGCTTTATTATGCATAGATTTGGAATAAGTAGACTGAAAAAATATTGATAAATTAATTATATTAAAATGAATAAAGTTTTTTAAATATTGACATTCCAAATCTAAATTAAAATTATAAGTAAAAGCTATATGATAGTGGTCATTGATATAACAAAAACTCCATGATACAGAAATATATATGTATATATGTATATATATATGTATATATATATATACAGCCCATGATATAGTGAAGACATGATAAGTGAACTGTGATATAGAGAGGGATGACTGTAGTTTTGTTCTAAATTCATTCTTAATTTCTTCTCCTACTAATTTTATTTCTTTTTTCAAACCATTCTATAGTTTTTTGTTGTTGTTCCATATTTTTGGTATATTGTTAGGATTCTATCTTCCATCAAATACCTTTTGATTATTTCAATTTTTATTTATGGATCATAGTTTGGTTTTAGCTTTTATTTTCCCTCTAATTTTAGGATACTTTCTATAAGTTTATCTTTGGTATTAAGTTTTTATTACTGATTTTAAAATATGTTTTCTGATTTTCCACCTTTTTCATGTATTCCCTATTACTTTCTGCTCTTTCTTCCTTTAGTAATGCTCAGACTCTAAAGATTAGGCTATGAAACTGCAATAATTTCCTCTTCTTGGTGAATGTGGGAACCAGGCAAGCACCTAGGTCTCTGCAATAGTGACCTCTGGGGAGATATGGTTGAATCAAATCAATTGTCTATCCTCTTTCAGGATGAATGGACTTGCATATACTGTCATATTTTCAACCTTTTTGATAATTTCTTCTTTCTCCTCCCCTTCTATGGTTGGGCAGAATTAGCACCTCCTATTTCTACCTTTTAAAGAGATTATTTGGTCATATATAATGCAGTCAAAGGGGGCTTTTACTCTAGATTCAGACCCCCATGTGCAAACCTGTTTAGGCTTGTGGAAATAGTTTGTACAACCTAAGGAAATATTTACAAAAGACTTCTGGACAGTAACAATCTCTAGTATTAATTCACAAGGTTCTTATGATATCTTAGGGGTGCTTTCTTCTAATATTGTAAATTTAGATGTAATTCTTTTACATTCAACACATAATTCTTTCTTTTGAGGTTGAACATCTGAAGAGATTTACAGAAAAAGACAAATTTTGCCAACTTGCTAACTCATATGCTTTCTACTAAAGCAGAATGCAATGTAATTTATTCAGAAATCCGCAATATTTTGTGCACTTAATGTCTAATCAATAGTAAGTCTCTACATTTAATTTATGGTCTAGAAGGCCATATTCATTAAAATTTTTATTCTTATTTTCTTTAAGTCCTGATTATAATCTCTATTACTATTAATGATCCCATTTAATGAATATGACCTCCTAGACACTATTTTGTTAGAAAAAGCAAAGCTATTGCACTAATTATTTCTCTTTTGAGGTTCATAATCATTTGCCTGCAAAACAAAAGTCAAGTATGTAAAATTATATTTGAAAATGCCAAGTATGTTGGAGAGATGAAGGCAACCAAAACAAATAATTTGAACAGAGAAGTGCTGTGGAAAACCAAAACAATGCAAAAAAAAAGAAAAGGAAAGGAAAAGAAAAGAAAAAACAAAAAGAAAGAAAGAAATAAAGAAAAAGGAAAGAAAGAGAAAGAAAGAAAAAATGAAGGAAGAAAGGAAGAAAGAAAGAAGGAAAGAAAAAAGAAAGAAAGGAAGGAAGAAAAGAAAGAAGGAAGGAAAGAAGAAATAAAGAAAGAAAGGAACAAAAGAGAAGAGAAGAAAATAAAAAAAGACCTAATGGTATCTACTATAAAATTCCCAAATCATTACTTGAAATGTTAGCTTCATTTTAAGGGGTAATGTTGATCTTAAAATCATAGCATCCCTCTAAAAACTAGGACACCATTCTGATAGACTGAAATAGCAGAAATGACTCTCAAGCTCTGGGGAAAGGTCCTTTAAAATCTGATGTAAAGTGTTCTTTTTGTTTCGTTTTGTTTTGTTTTATTCCCTCTATCAAGCTGTTTCATGTTACTTGGATTTCTTCTCTGTTATCCCAAAGTTGACCATCTCCTCAAAAAGTATTCTATTCATTGTACCTAGAATGTTTGGCCAAAGGATACAAGGTAGTGGGAGGGGAAGAGAATTAATTTGTGGGCAGAGTCCTTTGACTCATTTATTATTGAATATGACATTTTAAGCTTATATATGAATATATATATATATATATTGCTTAGTTTATGTACAACGATAAATGCTTTATATCAGTGATTCCCAAAATAGGCACCACTGCTCCCTGGTGGGAGCTGCAGTGATCCAGAAAAGCAGTGATGGCCACAGGTGCATTTGGGGGCAGTGAATAACTGTAAGGGGGTGGTGATAGTATGTGACAGGGGGGTGTTAAGTAATATTTTTCTGGAAATGGGCCAGTAGGCCAAAAAAGTTTGGGAACCACTGATATATATATATATTCATACACATGTTTTTGCTTAATTTAAAATGTGAAGCTTAAAGGCTGGAATATTTTGTTCATATCACAAAGAGAAGACTGGACTACCTACTACATAATGATAAGGATCATATTTCTGTTCTTCATAGTAATGATGATTATATTTGCCATTCATTACCAAAGCTTAGTCCTCTTACATGTTAAAGCTTTGTCCCCTCCTCCCTGACAAAAATCATCTATCATTCCAATGATGATATGAAAGGTTTCAGTTAATACAATCAGTAATTTTTCTAGGTGTTTTTTATTGTTTGTGCTGTGAGCAAAATTTAAATTATATTTAAAGCTACAATGGAACATCATGACATAATAGAGGAGTGACCTCAAAAGTAGGAGACCTTTGTTCAATTCTCACATCTGTGCTGACTGACCCTCCACAAAACATTTAATCACTAGATTCTCCGGGTGCTTTTCTAATACTCTAAGTTACCTGGAAGGTATCAAATGGACAAAAGTGACTTTTTAAACTGACAGTTCCTTATATTAATGAATTCACTGGTTCAGATCCTATCCTATGATAGAAGGGCAGACATATAAATTTTTTTTTCAGGAGTTATCTTTTATTTTATTTTTTTTTTCATTTTTATTTTTATTTTGAATATTTTCCCATATTAACATGTTTCATGTTCTTTCCCTCTCCCCAAACCCCTCTAACCCCCTTAGCTGATGCACAATTCTATTGGGATTTACGTGTATCATTGATTAAGCCCTAATTCCATATTATTGATAGTTGGGCTGGAGTTCTCGTTTAGTCAGACATATAATTTTCTTATTAAATTCATTTTCATCCCTTTACTTCCTGTACCTCTTTGTCCCTTTTCTACTCTTATTTCCATTTGCAAGAATTTTTTTACATATCTTTCATCCTAGATATTTTGAGAATATAGTGCTTTTAATCCTTACTCTTTTATCTTCATATTCCATGTCTTAGAATGCTTAGCTCCATTCAAGGCTCAGCTCCAGAGTTATTTCTAAACAAGGCCTTCCCCAAACCCCCTAATTATTACTACACTCCTTCCTCCCTACCTCCTTGAAATCATTTTGTATTTATTTATTTTATATTACTTCTTTTATAATATGTGAATTCCATAATTGGTAACTGTATTTTTTTTTATTTGCATCCATAAGGGTTAGTGAATTGCCTGGCACACAGCAGAAACCTAATATTGTTAAATTAAATTCTTAATTTAAATCACAAATTACAAGGAAATGATTAAATGCATCCTTTTTACTCTAAGATGCAAGATTTCTTAAGGGTAGAGAAATTCTAGGGGAGGACCTTGCTTCTGTAAAACAATGCAACCTGCCTTAAACTCTGGAGACTTGCTTGAAACACATAGACAAACTTTTTAAAGGCACATATAGTGCCTAAAATGAATTCTCTCTTAACCACTACTTTAGAAAGGCTCAATAAGTGTATAGAAACCATCAAAGTTCGTTTTTTAGATCCTTTTTGTCAGCTCCCTCCTGCCTCCTTTTCTTAGTTATCTCCTAAAGTTGTTTAACAGTTGTTTTTATCTGTAGATAAATTGTTTCACCTAACTACTACAGAGAACAGAGTTTAAGCTCCACTAAGGAAGGGACAGTATCTTTTTTTCTTTGTATCCCTAGTTTCTAGTACAATACCATGCACAAAGTTAAATATCTTTTAGAGAATTATTAATAAAGAGAAATTAGGAAGTGAGATGTATATTTTTATTCCTAAATCACTGTCCAATTTTGTGGAACAACTCGAGATTTTTCGGGCATTGAATTGACTAATGCTTTTTAAAAGCAATTACTAAATTTATTTAATTAAAATTAATTAAAAGTAATTACTAAATTTACTTTCAGTGGATATAGAACATTCTTTTAATTAAATGTTGAGAAAATATCATAATTCAAGAGACCACCATTCAATGACTTTTGAATTAAAGGGCATGAGTTAAAATCCTGATTTTGGTACCAGTACCCTTTATAGACTTGGGTTGGTCATATTTGCAAATTTTTCTATAAATCTGAGGAGCTCAAAAAATATAAAAATAGTAAATTCTAAAGATATCATTTAACACATTGCCCAATTTATGCAAAACAACGTATAGGTTATAAATGAGCAGATATAAAACAAATTACAAAATCAAAATGGTCCCTAACCTCCAGGAGTTAAAGAGAGAATTTGTTATGGTTTTAATATTATTTGAAGCTATGGATGACTCCAAAAGAGAGACTCCTATATGAAGGGATAGAAGTAGTGATTTGGGATGGAGAAGATTCAAATGACAAGATTCATTTTTAGATAAATTTAGCAAAAAATGTATTGAAGTCATAACTAATTAATTATTGATACTAATATAATGTTTGATGCCTATTTTTGAAATAAATTCAGTCTCCTATAAATTTATATATTCAGTTTTATTTGCATATACTTCTTTTAGATTTTGAAATTTTCAGTGTTCATTATGTAACTCAGTCTTTATATATCTCATTTTCATCATTTAATTCAACTAGATATTTGGAAAGTTCTATTATGTTATAGGTACTGTATAAAGTCAATGGAGTGCAAAAACAAAAAATTAAAACAGTCAGGTACTCAAGGACCTTGCATTTTCCTTGTGAAATTACATAAACATATTATATAAAACAAACATATATAACACATGCATATATACATGTAGATATTCATATGTGTACATATCTATGTATATTAATTTGGGAATGGAAAGGAGTAGGAAGAGACCACTCATAATAATGTGATCAGAAAATGTTTCCTATAAAAAAGTGTCATTTTACACTAATGCACTGTTGGTGAAGTTTGGGAATTCATATAAGCATTCTAGAGAACAATTTCCAAATATGCCCAAAGGGCTATAAAATCCTGCAGAATCTTTGACCCAGCAATACTACTTTTGAGTCTATATTACAAAAAGCCAAAAGAAAAGGGGGAAAGACCTATTTGTACAAAAATATATATGGGGACAGCTGGGTGACTCAGGAGATTTAAGATCCAGGCCTAGAGACAAGATTTCCTGGTTTTAAATCTGGTTTCAGATACTTCCTCATTGTGTGACCCTGGGCAAGTCACTGAAACCTTTTTGCCTAGCCCTTACCACTTTTCTGCCTTGGAACCAATACACAGTATTTATTCTAATATAGAGGGTAAAGTTTTTTGCCCCAAAATTTACAGAAACTTTGTGTGTGTGTGGTAACAAAGAATTTGAAATTGAATAGATATGCATCAATTGAGAAATGGAGGAACAAGTCAGAATATATGATTATGATGGAATAATATTGTGCTATATGAAATAACATGTAAAATTGTTTCTGAAAAACCTAAGAATTCTTATATGAATAGAATCAAATTGAAATGAGCAGTACTAGGATAATATTTTATATAGTAATAGCAAAAATGTAAGGTGAATGGGGCAGCTGGGTAGCTCAGTGGAGTGAGAGTCAGGCCTAGAGACAGGAGGTCCTAGGTTCAAACCCGGCCTCAGCCACTTCCCAGCTGTGTGACCCTGGGCAAGTCACTTGACCCTCATTGCCCACCCTTTCCAATCTTCCACCTATGAGACAATACACCGAAGTACAAGGGTTTAAAAAAAAATGTAAGGTGATCAACTGTGAAAGACTTAGCCACTTGGTTAAAGAAAATAATCCAAGATGATTTCAAAGCAACCATGAAGAGAGTGAACCGATGAATTCTGAATGCATAGTGAAGCAGAGTTTTTTTTTCACTTTATTTTTCTTGGCTTTTTCTTTTCTACTTCCTTTGGCAACATGGCAGAATTCTCCTTTGACTTTTCACTAACAAAAGAGCAAAGCAGATCAACTTTGCCCAGCCATACAAAGAATGAAAGAGATAGGAAGTGGCAAATTGAACTCCCTTTACTTTGGTTGGCTCTCCAGATTAAGGAAAACCAAGAATTGCAGAAGATATTCCTAGAACACTGCACTGATATCCTACAACTCCCAAAATTAAAATCTGCATAGTTGTAGAACTAAAGAAAAATGAGGAATGAGAGAGAGCTCCAATATATGTAGCAGTACTTAATGTGAAATAAAGGAGACTGAACTTCAGCTGGGGCCAGTCCTGTCCCATAATGGATATTTGGAATAGGGGCAAAGAATGATGAAAGGTAAATTTCCCAATGTAGCATCTGATTGAGTTCCAGTCCAAGGAAAACAACCAAAAGAGAATGTCCTGACCTTGTTGTAATAACAAGAAAATTCTACCTATTTTTAGAAATATTAATAACAATTACTAAATAACTACCAAAAATTGGGAATAAAAATGCTTCTCCAAATGCCTTTTATGAAGCAAATAGATTTCTTATAACTAAAGTAGGAAATGATAAGGCAAAGAAGAAAACTCATAAACTGATATCATCAATCAACATAAATTCGAAAAAATTAAAGAAAATACTTTAAAGAAAACTATATAATTTATTCAAGAAAATATTAATAAGACCAATTAGATGCTTCAAAATTATGAAAATATCCAAAATAATTACTTATATTAAAACAAAATCACCCAAACCACATGGGTATCACAATATATTCCATAAAAATGTTTTTATGAATAATTTGTGTTAAAATCCTCATAAAATACATATAACCAAATATAATGTGAATTACTAAATTTTCTGAAATAAAGGAATAAATCAAGATCACTTCTTCTTTCCAATACTATTTTATTTTGTTCTAGAAATTTTTAGTTCAATAAAGGGGTAGCCAGATCACAGAATAAAAGCAGGGACTCAGTTGCACTCTCCAAACAACTTTAAAATAACACTTCAAAGCAAATTCTCAAGAAGCAGAATCTACAAAAGGACAGAGTGATACAATTATACTGTCAAAGACAACTTGGAAAGTAGTCAAGTCTGTTATATTTAAAAAAATTAATATCTACCATGTTCTTATTTTCCATTAAGTTTATTAATCATAACTTTAAATAGAAAAAATAGATGAACATAGATTTAAATTTCCTTACTCTAGTTCTGTCTGACCACATGTAGCTCAGCCTTGCTTGAATCTCTGTCCTTTCTCCTGCCTGCTCTGGGAAGTTCTGAGCCAAAGAGACCTAGGTGGGCTCCACTGAAACTCTTTAATTATATAGAGAATGAGATGGACCTGGTCTGCAATCAAGGAGGGGGAGGGGATGAAGTTTCCTCTGTATATCCCCCCCGCCCCATGATCCTTTGGGAGACTAGTTTCCCCAATGGATCATTTAAACATAACTATCTTATACTTCTAAAGATTTTCTAGCTAAAAATACAATATTGCACTTTCTAAGAGGGAGTTACAATATTTAGAGATAAGAGGAAAATAAAAGAAGAAAACAAAAATGATTGATAGTTGCATTGACAAAATGCCATTTAGGGGGCAGTCCCCTTTGGCATAAGAGTTTATATTCACAATAAGCATATTCAACTCCCTTCATTTCAGTTCATTATATCCCAAAGTTCATTCTGGATCTTTTGATTCAGTGTGTGGCTTCTTCAGGCATCTTTATGGCACCTTCTTCAGAATGATCCATTTTCTTGATTCGGGTTGTTGACGAGTTTCTTTTCCTGAAATTTCTCCAAAAGATTTTAAATCTTGGATTTGAGGATAATTACACAATCCCTCCTGAGGAGGGTGTTGACCAACACCAGAATCACCTTGGGATACATGGGTGAGTTATGAGGTATATGAAACAACATCAAAAGAAAACCAATAATCCCTCCAAAAATCCCAAATAAAAGAACAAAATTAAATTCTGGATAAAAATTAAAAAATAAGAAAAACATAATAATAAAAATAAAATAAATATAATAGAATAAAAATCTCATGTGTATAAAATTCTGAGTATAAAAAAGAATAAACCTGTAACAGATCCTTGAATCACCAGCAAGGCCCAATTAAAGTGATTTCTGTCCCACAAGCCTGTAGGACAATTGCAGCAAAATAGCATTTTACCCAGTGGTAGCCAGGACTACAGAAAATTGCCAAATTATAAGAGAGAAAGGACTCAATTTTAACAGCAAATGGGAAAAATCATTCCCTGGTCTGATTTTACCTTTTCTATCAGGAATAGGGAAGCCAGGATGATAGCCATATTTTGGTACTTGACTGAGAGTATTGCAAAAGCAGTGTGATACAAGGAGTCCTGTGTCTTAACATATATCAAGCGCTGCAACCTAGAAACTCACACTGGCTCAAGTCCTTTCATATTGGCATAGAAGTTCAACTATCCTACTTGGATTGATTTGGTCCTTTTTGACCTTTGTGCTCTTGACACTGTATAGTGGCTCTTTTGTTCCCTTCTCTTGGAATCAGACACAATCATTAATAATAGTCCCATAACATTTATCAATTCATGGCAAGTTTCCATACTCTAAAGCTTTTGGGTATGCATAGTTATTAAGGCTAATAGATACTGTAAACTTGTCCTTCAATATCAAAAACATTAATACTGATTACATGTACTTCAAGTACTACAAAACATAGGGGGGTAATCAAATATTATCAAATATAGTATTATAAATATAAAGAAAAAAGATAAAAAATCATAATTTCATAGTTCACAATTGTTATAAAAATAAAGAGGAGGATAATCTCTATACTGCTACTAATATTACTAAGGCTAGTTATTATAGTTGTTGTTAATCTGTATATAATCTGAGGAAGCTTTGGTTTGGTTCCCTAATGGCTGGTGTAGGGACACCCAAGTCCTGCCACCCAGCTGGATGTTATTATAACTGCCCTGCTTTATAACAGTGCCCAGGCAGGATCCCTAAAGGTCAATGCATGGGTAACCCTTTCATGTCCCACTTGGGGTTGATTGACTATTGGTATTAGGCAACGTTCATCTGACTGTTTTGCTCCCTCCCCATAGTGGTGATGGAATAACTACTCCAGGAAGGTACTTAATAACTTTTATCTATGTTGTATATAAGGGAAAGGAATGATCAGGAACAGATTGGGGAATAGCAGACCTTATCACTAAATCTAAGACAATAATCCCTCAGGACTGTAGGCTGTTCAGTAATGCTGGGCTTGTTCTTCACCTCCTCTGGCTCAGGCTGGCCACAGCCAAACCTGAGTAAGCAAACTGTTTGGATGACACAAATATTGATGATGGCTTATCTCAGCTTCTTACTGCTAGTTGTTTTGCCAGTCCCACAGCCTTCAGGAAATACCATCCTTATCACCCTCTTCTTCTTCTCCTACCCACTTCCCAGATCCCCCCCCCAGGCCCAGGATATCTAAATATCTAGAGATGTTTTAGGTTCCTAAATATCTAGGGGATTCAGAGAGAATCAGAGGATCCATGGTGTGACCCACAGGTCAATCAATGTCCAAGATCAAATGTCCAAGATAAGAGTTTAGGCAAAGCTCAGCCAAGGCAAAGTCAAAGTCAAAAGGGTCCCCAAAAGACAAAAGGGGTCCAAGGCTCCAAGGGTCCCTGTCAGGGGGCTGCCCCGGGTATTTGTATCCTTTCTGGCCAATTGCCTTTCCTCCTGTCCGCCTGTCCTCTGGGAATATTCTGATGTCTCCAACTGTCTTTACCTGTCAATCAAGGTGAGATTCTCAGCTCCCAGAGTCTGATTATGTCACATTCCATGTGACAATATATTAGCCAAACAGAGGTAGAACAAGAGACAGAGAAAGGTTTCTCAATCAAAAATGACATCTATTTCTCTTTTAATTTGGTCATGATCCACAGTGTGACTGTACATGATTTTTTCACCTGATAAAACCCTTTTAAAAACAGTAGTACGACAACTAATACAGATTCTAAAAAGGACCAAAATCCCCAAAATTATACAAGCCCAGTTAAATGACAATAGCAAACAAACCCACTATCATATAGGATTCACATGAGTCTCTATAGCTACGTGCTGTGTGTCATTCAACAGTTTCTTATGCTCATGGATATTTGTTACAAATTCTCCAGATCTAGCCAATCTTTCAGCCTTGGCTGAGATTTTTTAACAAAGTCTATTGCCATTGTTCCAAAATTTGGTAAGAGAGTCCAGAAAAGTACAAACACAAATCTCTGTACTGCTAATTAAAAACCTTTTGGTAAAATGTCAGCAAGAATTTAGATCATTCTGGTGGAAGGGTAGAATCTTCACAGGAAAAAATCATTCCCACCTCCAGGATGAGATTATAATCCATTATAGGGTAACTAAGCCTCTTGGGCACCTCCCTCCCTCTGGTATGAGACTGTAACAGTGTAACAGAACTGCCTCCAATATGTCCCATCCATTTCACGTGGAGCCAAGGACTAAACAGGGAAAACCACTTCAGACGTTTCATCCATTACATTTTCAATAAATGTGGTGATGGGAAAATACAACAGTGCTATTGCACTTTTACTTCAACTACAACTGGACTCTTACCTCTTGTTACAAACAACTCAGAGGCAGGCAAGTTAGTAGATATCTAAAAATCATTTCTCAAACCCCTTAAAATAAATTTAAAATTTAACTCATTAAAGTCTCCAAAACTTGTATACAGGTTGAAACGAGTGACATTTAACAAATTCAGCATCACTAAGGGCCTATGGTTTTGCCACTGAAAGGGTTTGTGCAAAGTGTTTATGGGCTTTCACAATGATATGTTCTTCAGTGCAATCATAGGGGGAAGGTAAAAATAAAGACAATATAACAGAACATATATAGCTATTAGCCAAAACACATTAACTAAAAGTGAAAGAGTATAATGGAATGTGATAGATCAGATTAATATATGAACTTAAAAACAAAATTAAATTTTAAAACAAACAGCAATACAATAAATGTGACAGGACACAGCCATTCAATGTCAATAAAAGGTACCCATGTGATAAATAAATCCAAAAGCTCTTTTCTCCAATTTCAATATGTTATAAACAAAAGGGTGTCCTAAGGAGATATAGATATACAGTGACGTGAATGTATCTATTTGTATTCTCCCTAGCTGCAGATGATGGAAGAACGCCAACTTTGATAACCCTTGATAGTTGTTATAATTTCCCCTTTTCTCTAACAGTTGCCAAGGGAGGACTCCCGAGAGGTAAGATGGATGGGTGACCTTTCCAGGTCCAACCTGGGGTTGCATAAATTAATATAGGGCTTTTGATTTGCCTTGGTTTAATCTGACTGTGTTGACTCCCTCCCCAAGGGTCATGATATAAGGACCACTCAGGAAGGTACTTGTTAAACTCTCTTTATCTAAAATCAGGGAAAGGATAAACAGGACAAGGATTGGGGATTGGAGACCCTATCAATCTATTATCTATGCCTAGTTAACAATCAGGACTGGAGGCTATTGATCTAGTAGAAGCTGAAGCTTTACTCTCTCCACTACCTCTGGCCCAGCAAGGCCACAGCCAAGCCAGAGAATAGGGAATGCTATTGATGCAGCTGTGTTGGTGATCTTATTCTGTCAGCTTACTCACTACTAGTGTTTGGTGATATACTAGCTCTCACAGTCTTTCAGGAAATATTTAGATCTATTACTACCCTCTTCTTCATAGACCTCCCTGCCTCCCTTCACCACCCACTCAAAGATTTCCCAGTGGCATCCATCATTTCCCAGATTATGAATATAACAAATAGTTTGTGGAGTAGTTAATAGTAAATTACATATATCTTTTATTCAGAATTTCATTACAGAGACTTCTTTTTTATGGGGAGTGGAACAAAGCTGAAAAGATTAACATTAATAAGGGAATAGAGTCTGAAAAGGCTCAAAATTCACCTCCAGACTCTTTAAGGTCCCTTCCTCTCCAAAGTACCATCATTCATCTAGATTCCTTTTTCTACACCTCTGGGGTCCCTGATACTGAGGGGAGCTCCTGCACTGAGTACAGATGTTTGGGTGTGAGTTTTGATATGCTTCATTCGAATTACTATTCCTCCTATTATTATCATAATTCCTGAAGCTTCTATTTCTATTTTTCTGATCTCTCTTCCTATAATTCATAATTATATGCCTTACTTTTCCACAAAAATAACATGTTAATAGTTGTTTTGTGGATTCTTGTAGGGGAGCTAAGACTTCTCCCTGCTTTTCCTTTTCAACTCTTTCAGTTAACTCCCTTATTTCCTTCCTTAATGTCTCCATTAAATTAGCGTTCTCTTTATCCTTCTCTCCCTGTTTAGTAGTTAATTCCTTTATTTCCTTCCTTAACGTTTCCATTAAATCGGTGTTCTCTTTCTCCTTTTCCTTATGTCCCTCAAAAGCATAAACTGCCACTCTTTTTAAGTCTTTGAGGTCCATATTAGGCCAGTTTAGACAGCTAGCCATGAAATAATTCTTAACTATCTTGCAACTATTTT
Organism: Gracilinanus agilis; assembly: GCF_016433145.1. Classification (NCBI taxonomy): domain Eukaryota; kingdom Metazoa; phylum Chordata; class Mammalia; order Didelphimorphia; family Didelphidae; genus Gracilinanus; species Gracilinanus agilis. The sequence continues at coordinate 452,618,701 of NC_058133.1, forward strand.
TCATAAATTGTTTCCTGATTTGTCTAAAATCTCTTTTCCTAGAAAGATCCAAATCTATATATCTGCCTCCCAGCTCAATAAGCCTATCCATAAACTGAGAGGGGTATTCATTATCTTTCTACTTTAGATGTTAGAATTTAGTCCATGTGCCAGACCTATCAGAACAAATTCTCATTGCTTTTGGTAATGCCTTTCTAGCCTGGCATAATTGTAAATAATCTTGCTCTGAATTTGGGTCCCATTTGGGATTTTCTGTTGGCCAATGAGCCGATTCCTTTCCCTGGGCCTGATTAACAAGAGAAAGATTCTTATTTCTTTCCCTTTCTGTTAGCAAGGTATGGACCAGATCTTCCACATCAATCCAAGTGGGATTATATAGTTGGAAAATGCTTTCAACCTTATTTATGACTAACATGGGTTCATTTTTGAAGGAAGGAGTTCTTTCATTGAATCTCTCAATATCTTGTGGAGAAAAAGGTGTATGATGTCTAATATTCACTAAGTGTACATGTCTATTATAAGTAGGAACATCTCTGAGAGGGAATAGGCCTTTATTTGAATCATCTGTGGTTACTGCAGCTTGACTTATCATGTGGGTTGCTTGGGCTGTTGTGGACAGGATAGGGGAAGGTGGAGGAGTGGGTGTGCAGAGAGGGAGGGGTTGATCAGGGGTTGAGGAGACCAGACAAGAAGATAGGGGGTGAGGTTGGGGGCAGGGTTGAGAGGAGAGAGGGTAAGAATGAGGGCTGGGCTGGGGGTGGAGAGGAAAGGAAGGTTGTGGATTGGGAGGAGGAGAGGAATGAGGGTGGACTGATCTGGGTTTGGTGGGGAGAGGAAGGAGGAGAAAGAGAGGAGGAGCAGGGCTGGGGGAGGGGAGGAGAGGAAGGAGAAGAGGAGGAGTGAGGCTATCCTGGGAGAGAGCAGGGCTGGGGAGGAGTGGAGGAAATATAGTGTTGATCAAGGGAAGGAAGGTAGGGAAAAGGATGGCCAAGAGAATAAGGATAAGGATAGTTTGGGTAGAGATGGGGAGGATCAGTGGAGACTGGGTATCAAGGAAACTCCCCGAGGTAAGGGTAGTAGTACTAAGAGTCATATGGCAAGTGAGAGTAGAGAAGTAGATGGGGAGGAAAGGAGGTGGGAGGAGTGCGGGATGAGTTAGATCTGACAGGAAGGGGGCTGAAGGGCTCAAGTCCTGATTTGGGTCAGTAGGAGGAGAAACTTTCTCACAGTCCAGGTGAGATGACAGGGAATGTTTTTTGATAGATCTAATCAAGGGTTCTGGAGGAGGAACCGAAGGAGTTAAGCCAGAATGATTTGGTTCCAAAGAAAGAATGGATTCATCACTGGAGGGCATGGTTAATTGATCAACATGATATACCCACAAAAGCCAGTATTTATAATCTGTGGAATCTTTGTTTTTAATGGCTAACTTTAAATCTTTTAAGATCTTGAAGTAAAAGGAAACATACTTTGGCCAGGTATAGGACCTGTCCATCCAGGCTTTGCAAAGTTTTTTAGCTTCCTTTCTTGTCATCCAAACCTCCTTAGGAAGATTAGGATCACCCCAAGAATTTAAAACTTTATTCAGGGGTGAATCTGGAGGAATTTTTCCTGATTTCCCTTGATTTATTGCAGTATTTCCCATAGTGTTTAGTCTGTCCATCTTAATATGTCTATTTAAGCTAGTCAAAGTATTGCTGAATGGTCAATTTACACAATGAAAGGTTCGTAAAGCATAAAAAATGGAGACAAATTTCTTCAATGTTATTGTGGAAGGTAACAAGAGTTGGTTAAATAAGAAGCTAATGTAAGGCACTAAGTAATTGTTGCACAGCAATAGTACCAATAATAACAATATTTATTATTGTTGTTATTAATAATCAATAATAATCAACAACCATGGACAATAAGTATCTATTAATAATTATTTTTATGAATACCTGATAATTATCATTAGTAACTAATAATATTAATTAATAATTGTTATTGATATTATTATTGTGTTTCAAAATTATTTGTAATACTGCATTGAATTAATTTGGTTTAATTTTTTGTTTGTCCAAATTTATAAATTTGGTTTTAATTTGATTTAGTATTATTAATATTTAATTATTAATAATCCTTTTATTTAAATGTATTCAATTCAATGTTTTTATTTTAGAATAGTAGATCAGTAGTAGTATTTCAGATTGCTTGCAGTTTTACTTCTTGCCTGTGGGTGGAAATGCATCTGTTTGTAGAGAGTAAGACACTAGAGGTTAGGCATAAGGATTAGAAAGATAGAAAGAAGGGGGGGAAATGGTATGGTTGTAGATAAGCCCTAGAGTGCATGGTCAGTCTTTACGGAATGTCTGATAGAGGAAAACTTCTGTCATTTTCCCTCCCCTAGAGGTAAAGCCAGTAAAACCAGTTGCCATGTGTGTCCAAAGTTGGGGGGAAGTGCTGGGCCTTAGGGGCACTTGCTGGGGAGATCCTAACTGCCAGTGGCTCACCCTACCAGTGTCTGAGGCCAGATTGTGAATTTAGGACCTCTGGTCTCTAGGTCTCTCAATTCACAGAGCTAGTCAACTACTCCTAGGTGGGATTGTGGGATCAGGGTTCAGAGGAGTCCCTTATGGGAGCCTACACCTCAGTTTATCCCCTCACCCCTGTACTGCCAGGAAGCATTCCCTGGGTTAGTTTATTGTCCCTTTGGACAGGCTGCTCCCTAATCTCCTGGGGTTTGGTGTTGGGGGAGATGCAGCTAGGCAGGGTGCTGGGAATTCCTTCTGGGTCCCAGAGTCACCTGGATTCAAATGGATTTTTGGTGCGGCTCAACCTAAACCCATCTGTGCAAAACTCATGTTTTGGGTTCCATTCTCCAACACCCCATTCTCATCTAACCTAAAAAAATGTAGGGATGGAAGAACCATGTGTGTGCGTAATTTCCTTTCATGTGAGACTTTTTGTCTCAGAAGAATTAAAAGTTCCTTTTCCCAATAATGGTTGCCATTCTGTTATATTTTAAAAATTAATATCTACATGTTCTTATTTTCTATAAAGTTTATTAATAATCACATTAAGTAGAAAAGATAGATAAGCATAGATTTAAATTCCCTTACTCTAATTCTGTCTAACCACACGTAGCTTAGCCTTGCTGGATTCTCAGTCTGTTCTCTTGCCTGCTCTGGGAAGTTCTGAGCCAAAAAGACCTAGGTGGGCTCCACCCAAAATCTTTTATCATGTCTCTACATTAGATGGACCTGGTCTGCAATCAAGGAGGGAGGAGGGGATGAAATTCCCTCTGTACAAATCAGACCTGCCTTATGGGTGAAGAGTGGAATCTGAAACAAGAATGTGCCCTGGCAAGCTAGTAATAGGCTTTGGTAGTGATAGAATCAACAGAAATAATTTCTGGAGCTCTCAGCCCACCAATGTTAAGGGAATTTGACAATTAACCAGAAGGGGATTACAGGAGACCCTTTGCTGACATGATGCAGGACTCTGTTGCTCATATTCAGTTCTGGGACACAGTCCCAAAAGGAGGAGCATTAGCACATTGGAGTATGTAGTGACAGCAAAGCAGGACCCTGGTCACAAGTCCATGGTTAAAAAGAGTGTTTGTAGTCACTCGTATCCCACAACACAGGCCAGGAGAACAATGGACACGCCTCTCTTATACTAATAATTAAAAGACAACCACAACTAGATCTGAAAACAGGAGAACAAAAAATACCTGAAGTTTTGGAGTCCTACCCAACTACTCCTTAGGAGCAGAGCCCAACTTTAATATAAAATTAAAAGTCAAGAAGCAGTCTTGGAAATTGTGAAGATAATAGCAAAACAAACTGGTCATAGAAAGTCATTGTAACAGAGAAAATCAAAACACAAACTCAGAAAAAGACAAAATGTCACAACAGGTAAATGCAAAAACTCAAAGAAAAATGTGAATCAGCCTCAGGACTCCACCAAAAATAGAATTCCTGGAAAAATTGAAAATGGGTTTTAAAAATCAAGTAAGTGAGGCAGAAAGAAAATTAAGAAAATAAATGAAAATATTACAAGAAAATAATGAAAAAGTGAGCAAACTTGGTCAAGCAGGCAAAAAAGTACTTAAGAAAATAACATCTTAAAAATAGAATTAGTCAAATGATTCAAGAGGAAACAAAAATCATCTGAAGAGAAGAACTTAAAAAGTAGAATTGAATAAAAAAACATAAAATGTATAAAAATTCACTAAAGAAAAGAATTTCTTAAAAAGTTGTATTAACTAAACTGAAAAGGAGGTATAAAAGCTTACTGAAGAAAATAATTTCTTAAAAATTAGAATGGGCAAGTAAAAGGTAATATTTGCATGATGTGTCAAGAAAGAATAAAACAAAATAAAAGGAATAAATGAATAGAAAAAAATTTAAAATATCTCATTAGGAAAATAATGAGAAAGATAATTTAAGAACTATTGAATTACAATAAAGCAATGATGGGGGGGTGAGAGAGAAAGAGAGAGCAAGAGAGATAGAGAAAAAGAGAGAGTCATGAAGAGGTAGGGAGAGGGAGAGAGAGAGGGAGACTGACCAGATATCATCTTTAAAAAAATTTTCAATGAAAACTGCCCTGATATTCTAGTGGGTAAAACAGAATTTGAAAGTATCCACCAAACAGAAGTTCCTAAAACTAATCCCAAAATGAAAGCTTTCAGAACTGTGGTAGCTAAATTTCAGAGCACTGAGAAAAATTATTGTAAGCAAAGAGAAAAAAAATTCAAATATCATGGAAACACAGTTGTGGTGACAGAAGATATAGCATCTTCTACATTAAAGGATCAAAGAGTTTAATATGATATTCCAAAGGGCACAGTATCTAGGATTATACCTGCCAAATAAAAGTGAATATAATCATTCAGATGAAAATTTGTGAAAAAGATAACTTTCAAGAATTTCTGATAAGACCAGAATTTTTGATGATAAGATCTGACCTGAATATAAAAAAATAAACTAAATTTTACTTTCATTTCTGAATCATGTGTCTATTTAGATTACATTTAGGCATATGGCATGAGAGATTTTACCATATTATTTTCTAGTTTTATCACCAATTTTTGTCAGAATATTTATTTCTTATTCCAAAAACTTGAATATTTGAATGTGTCAAACACTAGGTTACTGTGGTCATTTACAACTGCATGTTCAGTATCTAATCTATTCTACTGGTTTACTATTCTGTTTTTCAGCCAGTACCAGATTGTTATGGTTGCCATTCCTCCTGCTCTTTTGTACAGGAGTATGTATAGGGAAGTATGCAGGTTTCATGTATGGATCATTGTATTTAATGATGCCTTTTCCCCTAATATGTTTATTGGGTTTTGATGAAGTTCTCTTCCTTTTTTTGTTAAAAAATATGATATGTGATTCTGTGGACATTGATAGGAAGTAAAATAAGGAGAAATCTAGATGGAATATTAACAAATTTCATATTAAAAATATCAAAGTATAGATTTTGAATTTTATATTAAAACATTAAAAACTATGTGATCATAGATATAAAATATTGTAATAAGATAGAAGCTTAATAACACATATGTAGATGCACAATTGTATCTGTAATGTTGTCTTCCTTCCTCTATAGTAGGCAACTGTTGTAAACTTCAATTTCTGTGATCAAGGATCTTTACAAATCATTAATTTTTCTATTGTCCTTTTCTCCCTCCTATTGTTATGAGTTAATATGACTTACCACCAAACAGAAAATGTGCTTTATTGCAAATTTGTCTAAAAATGGCATAAAATAATTTTATTAAATTGCTGTATTTTCTAATTTCAAATAAAAATATTAATGCCAAACTACTCCTTTAAGTTTTCACAGTAAGCATTATTTCCCACCTCTCTTCATTCCAATATTTTAATTATTAAGGTCATCAGTGTTGCTATTTTTTTCATGCTTATTAACATTAGAATTGAAAATGGTACTATGTTTAAAAGATCCAATACACACAATTATTCTACCAGGCATATTTGTAAACTTACAAATTACTAATAAGGACCACTAATCCTCATTTTTACTAGTCTATTGGAATTCTTGCCCTTAGAGTATCAATAGATGAGAAAACCAATGCAATTCTATCTTAGATATTTCTTTAAGACCTGAGTTCTTATCAGTAATACCTACATAATTGATAAATGCCTGCATTTCTAACTCATTGGAATCCTTTTAATGTGAAGTGACCTTTGGCATTGATTTCCAATTCCTTTGGAGCTTTGTTTAAAAAAAAATAACTGAAAGGATTAATGAGTTCCTGGAACTTTTACCCAGCTGGGTGTTGCTGACTTTATAGATCTTCTTTTCAGGCCAGAGAGATGATTAAAACAAATTATGGTCCTACACTGATATAATGAAGCAAACAACAATGAAATAAAGGGCTTCCTTCAAGAAAAAGACTATTTCTCATTTTGATGAGTATCTCATTCCCTGGGCACCAGAAACACTCATCAATCTGCAGAAGTCCTTGGGGTTCACTATTGGTGCATTTTTTTCCCTCGGAGAACATTTCTTGTCTTTGAAATTATGAGTGCTCGTCAACATAATCATCACAGTTTGCCTGCATTCAGCCTATTTTACTTTACTTCAAATTTTCAAAGGTTATCAGTTGAACATGTCTCAGAGTTTGACTAGTTCAAGCCACCTCCTCTTTTTTATAGATGAAGAAACAAATCAAGAGGAGAATTGACTTGTTTGAGTCAATCACATGGATAAAATTTAACAGAGCTGAGATCCAAAGTTAGACCTTCTAAATCCAGTTCAGAGATCTTTCCAGTTTATTAGGCATCTTACCTCTGTATTGGACAAGGCTGAGGTTTTCATTTAGAAAATACATGAATTATTTTTTATTTGGCTAAATAATAAAGGTTAAAAACAATAAAATAAAGTTGTAGCATAGTATGTGAGAGACGTTATTTTGTATATGACGCCAGATTCAGACTGTGCCTGATTTCCATGAATAATTGTAACTAAAAAGAGGGATTCATTCGATCATATCTAGTATTTGAAGAGATATTAGAGACCATATCATTCCTTTATTCCATAACATCCAGAGGCTCCCTATTGCTGCTATAATAAAAATAAAACTCTTCTGTTTATCTTTTAAAGCCCACCACAAGCTGATCATGAACCACCTTTCTGAACTACTTCCTTATTACTCTCCTTCCGAAAGACTTTTTCTTTATTCCTTACTCATGACCTTCCTTCTCTAATCTCTATGTTTTTGCATTATTTTCCCCCAAGTTAGTAATGTGCTCACTATTCAACTCCATAGGATATCTTTTTCTTCAGGATAAACCTGTTCCCCATGTACTCTTTTTTTTTTTTTTTTAACCCTTGTACTTTCGGTGTATTGTCTCATAGGTGGAAGAGTGGTAAGGGTGGGCAATGGGGGTCAAGTGACCTGCCCAGGGTCACACAGCTGGGAAGTGGCTGAGGCCGGGTTTGAACCTAGGACCTCCTGTCTCTAGGCCTGACTCTCACTCCACTGAGCTACCCAGCTGCCCCTCCCATGTACTCTTAAACACTGGCCTCCTTGTCTCTCGTCAAATGAGATACCCTATTTCACAATTCTAAATTGCTTCTGTAACTTCTTGCCACACGTGGAATGTTCTTCCTCTTCATTTCTGCCTCTTGACTCCCTAACTTCCAATAAGTACTAGATAAAAACTCCTTTTTTGATTCCTTTTAATTCGTAAGCCTTCCCTATCTTAATTATTTCCAGTTTTTCCTGCCTCTGGTTTGTTTGTACACTGTTGCTTACATGTTGACACCCCATTAGTCTGTGAGCTCCTTGAAGCAAGATCTATCTTCTCTGAGACTTTGTATCCCTAAGAGTTAGTACAGTGACTAACACACAGTGGACAAAGCTTATTGCCTGACCTTTGTAATAAGAGGGATAAACTGGAGAGGGAGAGATGACCAGAAAGAGTGGCCAGTGGTTAGATGTCTTCCTGCTTTGACATGAATTCTTTTCTTATCTCCTGAACTACTAGCATCTTGTCTTATATGCTAATTTCTATTTAACAATTGTGTCTTTATTTTTAATTGTTCTCTTTATATTTATCCTATTTGTACTTCTCTTATTACCTCTCCAATTTGAATATAATCTAATTTTGTATTTGTTATCCTTTTAGTGTGTGTGTATGGACATATACATAGATACACATACAAAAAATACATATATATATACATATATGCATGTATATGTCTGTATATAAAACCACCAGTATGTAGCCAAACCTATTCATTTAACAGAGGTAACTGATAGATAAGATTCAATAAAGATTAAAGAAACCATCCAGGTTCAAGAATTGTCAAAAGTAGGATTTGAATCCAAGTCTTCTGATTCTTATGCCAGTTATTTTCTCCCCTGTGTCATACCTCTTTACAATTAGCCTGACCACTTGATGATGAATTTAAATTCATTTTTCTTAATTTCTTTGTTCCTTATTTCCCCTTTAGATTTCTCTCTTTTAGTAAACTCATTATTTCCAGTTTCTGTCCTTTGCTGAAAATTTCTTGCAGAATATCCAAAAATCACATCTATTTATGCCTATGAAAATGAGTTCTCTTTTCCAGTTATTATTCTTTTTGAGTTCATAAATATTCTCCTTACTCTCTTTGATTGACTCTTCTAAAAGCAATTCTTTGAGGGAAGTTTGGTATGAAGCAAAAGAAGAAAGTAGGTGGATGCTATTCTGGGCATAATGAGTTAATACCTTTTTAAACAGCAATTAACCAATTCTAGAATAGGACTATTTCACATTATGATTTTTTTATTAAAATTATTAGGGAATGAATCCAGTGATTTTATTAGGCTTTTGTTGGCCCTGAGTCACTCATAAGAGCATTAAAACAAAATGCCTTAAAGCTTTACCTAGATTTAGTGTCACCTTTCTTAGAATCTATTTGCTATGAGGCTGATTATTCTGTGAATTACCATTTTAACTCAAGAAAAAGATTATAAATAAATTCTAGAGTTGGTTGCCATTGAACCTAAATTTGTTCTTTGCCAACTTTCAATTTCATTCAGAGAAAATAACTATTTCCTAATGGTAAATGTAATAAAAATGTTACTATGTCAGAAATGACAGCTATATACCATATATATATATATATATATATTATGACCTCTCTTTTTCATTTATGTTAATTCAGACATCAAGGCAGTTGGTTCCAATATTTTCAGGGGAAAATCCATAGGCTAGAGATTCCTGGAAGCCTTACAAATTGGACAGTGGTCCTTTATTCCCAGATCTGATACAAAGTGAATGCATGGGCATTGCTGTCAGCTGCTCTTGTAAATAATGCTAAACCGAGATTCTAGTTTAGAGATGTTGCTACACCCCAAACCTCTATCTATACAGAAAATAGCCTCCATAAAACAAAACTAAAACTAACTTGTAAATAAAGTGAAGGCCGTATTATTGGGCTAATGGTCATTACATTCAAGCTGTGTACAAAGGAAAGAAGCTAATATTTACTTAATAGACTGTGAGTTTTGTTGTGGTTTAATGTGGGGTAATGAAATGTAACATGAAAATAATTTGTAATTCCATTCATCTAGTGATAGAGTCTCTAGTAGAAGAAAATGAGTGCTAAAATATTTGTTAAGAACTTCTCTTTTCAATGTTAGAATATTTCTTGGGCAGTTGATAGAAATCTGAGCCTAGAGTCACAGTGATCTGATTTAAGATATGAACAAGCTGTGTGATATTGTGCAAATCTCTTAATCTCTCTCTGCCTCAGTTTCTTCAACTATAAAATGGAAATAATTACAGAACAGACCTCCCACAGTTTTTAGGAGGATGAGATGTAAAGATATTTGTAAAGCCTTTATGACAGACCTTGACCCATTGCAAGCATTTTATAAATGTTTGTTTCATTCCTAGTAGGAGATTCTTGAAAAGTGAAAGTATTAGAGGTAATGCTAATAATATGGAGAGACCTAATTTATTGACTGTTTTCTTAAGTAATGAAGATTGAAGTCTATTCATATATGCCCATCCTCTATAACTCTTGTCTATGCTCTCCAAGAAGTTTGCTATAGGAAGTCCACTCTATTATTATGAGAATACCAGTGGAGTATATGGGCATAATCATAATCATAATTTTATCATTATGCCACTCAACTGCCTAATGAAACAATCAGCACAATTTCTAGGCCTCTCTAGGGCATGCTCAGGAAAAGTCACTGATTAACTTTACAAGTTTCTTTTTAGAGTAAAATATATTTAAAAAGAAGCCTACAATGGAAATACTTTTTTTTTTAATTCTCAAGAAGCTAATTTTGGCTGCTTAAGAATAAAAAGTAGGTTCTTCATAGCTTCAGCAGTGTATGGTATACACAGGGAGGACTAGAGCCTCTAGTGTGAAGGCTGCTCATCCACCTTTGGTGGCAACCTCTCACCCAACTCTGACTAATGGCTCTAAGAAGTTAGAGCAAATCTAGCAGTCACATTGTGGTAAAATCATCTTTGTAAGAGGACTAAGCCAGGTTAAGGGTTACCAATAAGTCTCAAATTTGACTTTAGTCTTAGTGCTGTACTTTGATGACTTGAAAAGAGAATGAGCCTAATGACTTTGTAACTGTCCCTGGATTAAATCCAATTCACGTGCACGTTAAAATATCAACCCAAGATGTCACTGATACTCTTCAAAAATGAAGGAAGAACAGTAAGAAAAAACAGCAGCATGAAGATTATTTTTCTGCTTCTGAAATTACCTTGTTATATTACACATTTGATAGGTCACTTAAGTATTTGGACTTGTTTCTTCAAATATTCAATGATAGATTTAGTTACAAAAATTCCAAAGTGGAATACTACTAGCTTTAAAGGAGTTCTTAATTATTTTGTTTGTCAAAGGCATCTTTCAGAGTCTGAGTAAACATATGGAATCTTTCTCAGAATAAAGTCTTCAAATAGAAAACAAAACAAAACAAAATAGAGAAGATTACTACAGAAACCAATTATATTAAAATAGTTTACCAATCTCTCTCTTTCTTCCTCTCTCTCTCTCTCTCTCTCTCTCTCTCTCTCTCTCTCTCTCTCTCTCTCTCTCTCTCTCTCTCGACAATTGAAGCAATTTGAATCATTTCACTAAGTGGAGAAGGAAAAAAAGTTTAAGGAGACTCTCTAATGCTCAATTCTTACAATTGTCACATAAGACAATACTAATTCTCAAATCCTAACCTCATTGCTAGAAATCCCAGTCAAGCTCACACTCTGCTTCCCCAATGGTCAATCCTACCTCAAACTCTGGAAATATCCCTGTACTTGTTCTACTCCTATTGTTTATTATCTCTCTGAAGTTTCAATTTATAAATCTCCAATTATCTTCCAGACACTCTAATAGATACTATTCATATAACCATAACTCCTGCACCAGAGGAAGGCAATGCATCAAAATTGAAGCAGAGACACATATTTAAGAAAAGAAGTACACAGAAAGAGTATCTAGAGCAGTGGTTCCCAAACTTTTTTGGCCTAACACCTCCTTTTCGGAAAAAAAATTAATTTTTTTTAAATTTTAATAGCAATTAATAGGAAAAATCTGTGTATTAATGCTTCTACCTTTTTCGTAAAATATAGTAAACAAAGGTGTAAATTAGAAATATTGAACTTTGAAATTATGAAACTATTTATTGAACTCAGAATAGAACCTGGTGTGCTGCTACCAATTTAGTAATCCTTGGCTGTATTTTCGTCAGCAGTAATCTTAAATCATCACGATTGACTATTTGTAATTAGTTTCTTTTTTTTGTTAATAAATTGGTTACCAAACTGAATCCACATTCCACTAAATATGATGAAGGAAATGCAATTAAGAACTTTTGAATTACAGCCCATATTTCAGGATAAGCCATAGGGATCTCCTTTTGCAGCCAGAATTGTTGGTAGCCCCTTTTGAATTTAAATTTAAATTTCATCATTTGTAGTTACTTCCCTCAGTTATTCTTGTAACTGTGGGGATTCATAGCATGCTCAAAAATCTTCTGCTTGTAAGAGGGGAAAACTGGAAGGAAGTACTGCCAGTAGCCAGTACTACCTTTGCTGTTCCAGGCTTTGGCCTTGCAATCAACCAATCGCAGGAGTGGCAGTTACCCGCAGCAGTGCTCTTAGCGCTCATGTGTTTTGGAACGGCAATTCAGTGGCACCACATGAACAGTAGCAGTGTATAATTGCACATACCTCAATGCAAGTGAGGGAGTATGCGGAACCAAGCCAACATCCAGTACGTTGTTCAAAGAAAGATTAAGCCTTATGAACGGAATACATAAATGATTTTTTCTAAATCTTCTCTTCTTTCTTTTATACTATCACCACCTCCTTACAGTTATTCACCGACCCAGATGCACCTGTGGCCATCACCTCTGCCCTGGATTGCTGCAGCACCCACCATGGGAATCACTGATCTAGAGGAAACAGCCTAAGAAGTCACTTTGAAGCAGTAGAATTGCCACCTATCTACTCCAGAATATTGTAGCTTCCAGGACCCAGCTGACTTGCCCATTCTAGATGTTATTGAACCAAAGGAGTGTTGTGTTGTGATTTTTCAGTGATTTAGACTCTCTAGAAGAAGTAGTGCTAGGAAATATGAGTTATCCTTTATCATACATATACCACACACTATGACTCACCCCCACTGTATTCGTCTCTGGTTCAATCTTCTTATGGAAAAAAATATATTTCAGGGAGAATGTTCCAGATGTTTTCTTGGGGAATATTCTGTATAAACTGCCTTTACTATATAATATTAGTAAATGTCGATTATTAGTGGGAAGAATATAACTTCCTATAGTAGAAAGAGTAGGCAATAACAAGATTATATCAAGAATGTGAGGTAACAGCAATCATCTGGGCAACCAAACTGAGAGTATGTACAAGTTTGGGAGAATACTACAGAAGGGGCATGTTGTATCTGGATTTTAACCAATAAGTAAGATGAAGACATTTACCTAAGAATAACATCGTTTATCAATGTAAGCATGTAAAGTCCATTAAAAAACATTATTATCTTTTGCCAAGCTCTCTCAGTAAAGAATCCTCAGTCTAGCCTGACTTTTGAATTTATGAGAAACTGTATTCTCTTCCTGATTGGTCTGACAATTTGTCCTTTCTACCTTCCCTGGTAGTCCCCATTGGTGGATATTTCAAAAGAGGATGTAGATTTAGACACTTAAAGTCTTCCCTCTTTACTTAATCAGAAGGATGGTGGGTTTTTGCTCAAATGAGGAAAATTCCAACAAACCCTATTTTCAAATTCTTTAGAGAAGGTAGTTTGCATTTAAAAGTAAGGGATTCAAACAAAAGAGTAAAAGGAGTTAGATGACTCAAGGCTTGGGAATAGATAAGAAAGTGGCCTTTTCTCAGCTTGACCATAGAAAGTCAAAGAAGCCTATGGAAAATAAAATTTATCCTAGAAATATTACTAATAAATAATATGATTGAACATTATTTTCCCTCAGTGATTAAACTGTTGAAAATTTATATTACAATTAAATTAATATTATTTGATATGGAAAGTTCTCAAAATTTTTCTCAAATTATATATTTAAATAGAAGACAGATATTTCAAAAGCAACCATTTTGAGAGTACTAAAGAAAAAATTACAATAAAACTCTCTGAGATAGGTTTAATTTTCCAAATATATAAGGAACTAAGTCAAATTTATAAAAAAAAACCCAAAACAAAAAAACCAAGCCATTTCCCTATCCACAAATGGTCAAGGGACATGAATAGGCAGTTTTCATATGAAAAAATCAAAATTATCAATAAGCACATTGGAAACATGTTCTAAATCCCTCATAATTAGAGAAATGAAAATCAAAACAACTCTGAGGTACTACCTTACACCTAGCAGACTGGCAAATATGGCAGCAAAGGAAAGTAATAAATGTTGGAGGGGATGTGGCAAAATCAGAATGTTAGAGCTTTGCTGGTAGAGGTGCAAATTGATCCAACCATTCTGGAAGTAAATTTGGAACTATGCCTAAAGGGCTTCAAAAGATTGACTGTCATTTGATCCAGCTGTACAACTGCTGGGTTTGTACCCCACAAAAGATAATAGAGAAAAATGTGTGCACAAAGCTATTTATAGCCACACTTATTGTGGTGGCAAAAAAACTCTGGAAAATGAGAGGATGTTCTTTGGTTGGGGAATGGCTAAACAAATTCTGGTATCTGTTGATGATGGAATACTATTGTGCTAAAAGGAATAATGAATTGGAGAAATTCCATGTGAACTGGAACGACCTCCAGGACTTGATGCAGAGTGAAAGGAGCAGAACCAGAAGAACATTATACACAGAGACTGATACACTGTGGTCAAATCGAAAGTAATGGACTTCTGTACTAGCAGCAATGCAATGATCCACAACAATTCTGAGGAATTTATGGAAAAGAATGCTACCCACATTTATAGGAAGAACTATAGGAGAGTAAACACAGAAGAAAAACAATTGCTTGATCACATGATTCATTCGGTATATGAATGGGGATATTGACTCTAAATGATCACTCCAGTGCAAATATTAGTGATATGGAAATAGGTCTTGATCAATGATACATGTAAAACCCAGTGGAATTGCTCATTGGCTACAGGAGTGTGGGAGGAGAGAAGGGAAAGAACGTGAATCATGTAACTGTGGAAAAATATTCTAACCAAATAAATAGTTTTAAAAATCAAAAAAAATAAAGAAGGGCAGTGCTAAATAATGTTCAAGTTACTGAAAAATTGTGCTTATTTTACTCATCAGCAAGGAAATGCTTAAGATACTGCAAACGAAGTTTCAGCTGAGAATTAGTAGAAGAGCAGACTGCTTTCTTGAGAGACAGAGAAACCAGAGAACAAATTGTCAATATCCAATGGTTTATAGAGAAGGCAAGGGAGTTTCAGAAAACCGAATACTCCTGTTTCATTGACATAAGGCTTTTGAATGTTTGGATTTCAAGAAAATATGGCAAATCCTCAAAGAGAATGGAATTCCAGATCAGCTTTCCTGTCTCCTTAGGAAACTGTATATGAGTCAAGAAGTAAATGTTAGAACTGAAAATGGAACAACAAATTGGTTTCAGTTTGGAAAAGACAAAAGACAATTATTCATATTGTCTCTTTATTTATTTAATGATATGCAGAAAGCATCATGCAGATTACTAGACAAGACAAAGCAAAATTAAGAATTAAGGTACTAGGAGAAATATAAATGATCTCACATTTGTGAATGGTACCATTCTGATGTCAGAAAGTAGAGGGGAATTAAGAAACTTCTTGAACTAAGTTCTTGAACAGAGTGGAAGTAGAGAGTGTAAAAACTCGATTAAATCTTAACATTAAAAAAAACCCCTAAGATTTTGGCAACTGGTCCCATCACTTCCCATTAAACAGAAGGAAAATAAATGGAAGAAGTTTCAGATTTTCTATTTTTGGACTCAAAAAACACTGCAAGCAGTGATTTCAGCCTTGGAATAAAAAGACCTTTGCTCCTAGAAAAAGTATGTGAATATTTGCTAAAAAGAGAGAGACATCACCTTACCAACAAAGATCTAAATAGTCAAGTAATAATTTTTGGGTATTTGAAAGTTGGATTATAAAAGAAAACTGAGTTCCACAGAACTGACATTTTCAAATTACAGTGCTGTAGAAGACTTTTGAGAGTCCCTTGGTCAATAAGGAGACCAGACATGTTACTATATAAATAAAATAATTCAGACTGGAATGCCAAATAATAAAGCTGAAGCTTATGCATTTTGGTTACATAATGAGAAGTCAGGATTCATTGGGAAAAAACTTTGATGATAGGTAAGGTTGAAGGCAAAAAGCGAAAAAAAAGGAAAGAGATGAGAGAGTTAATATAATGGAAGCATTGAATATGAGCTTAGACAGACTTGAGGAGAGAGTGGAGGAAAGAAGAACCTGATAGTCTATGTTCCATGAGATCAACAAAAGATGACTGAATGACTAAACAATAGCAAACAATATTGGAGGTAAAACAACTTTAAAAAACTTCAGAATTCTGATCAACATAATGATTAACCACTGAACATGAAACATATGATGCACTTCCTGCTAGAGAAGTGATGGAGTTAAAATTTTTAAAAAATGAGACATTTTTGAATGTGAAAAATATAGGAATGTATTTTATTGGACTATGTCTATTTGTCACAAGAATTTTATTTCTCTTTTTGTAATTGTTCAATGAGTGAAGGCAGTGAGAGGGAGCAATAATGAATGTTGATGAAACAGATAGAAAGATACTATGCATTTACCTTTTTGTACTTTTAACTATTATAAGAAGAAATTTAACTAAGTAGCTTTTAATCACTCACAATTAATCTGAAGGATTCTATTATAATATTTTGATAAGTTGTACTTATGTGATATATAGTAAGTGATAGACCCAATTGAATAACTGTGTACATAAATATAGGAATTTTATAAATATAGATGTATACAAATATATATATATATATTTAGGAATAATCATATATGAAGTATGATATTTAGTATTCAAGAATCTCTATATTATTATGTACTCTCAGAGTTCTATAGAATTTCATAACTAGGTTGTAACATAACCTAGTTGAGACAATACTGAGCAACCCTACCTTGTAGTAACTACTGACACTCTTGTGACCGTAGACAAAGGGAGGGGGGAGAAGAATAGGGATTCAGTAAAGACTTCACTGTGATATAGCTATTTTATAACCAATCAAAATCCTGAAGTTATAATCAAGTTATAAAGTAGGTATAAAGCCTTCTGGGTCTGTTACCACATTCAGTTGTGTAATCACTTATGGTATAAAAATCCCTAATCTGTAAGACTAAGTAAGGATCTCTGACCATGCTAAGTGCGTCATCAGACCTAGGACTCGTGTGTTTGATGTGGTCAGAATAATCAGATTTGCTCCAGAAATCTTTACCCAGTCTTTTTCTTTTAACAATTGCTACTAGTTCTCTGTGATTAAAAGCAGATTTTAATCCATCTTTTGTATGGCAGCCCTTACAATACTTGAAAAGAGCTATTATACCACTCTTCAATTTTCTTCTTAAGGTTAAATATCCACAGTTACTAAAACCAATCTTCTTATGTCATGAGCTCAAAGCTCTTCATCATTCTGGCTCCCCTGTTCTGAATATTATCCATTTTATCAGGATCCTTCCACAAACACGGTATCTTAAACACAATATTCAAAATGTTATAAAATTAAGGCAAATTAATATGGGGCAATCACAAGCTTATTTCCTCTTAGAGAAAAGACTAGAAGATTCCCTAGGCTTTCCCTAAGTCCTTAAAGGCCTGCCTTCTTTAACTTTATATTGTCACCTTAGTCATCACATTACAGGAAAAAAAAAACAACTTGACAAAACAGCTAAACATTTTGGTATTTTTTCTTTTCTGATTTCCAGTAAGTTATCAAAATGTAGTGACAAGAAGAACTATAAAGATGTCTTTGTAGACATCTTGTAATTCTTAATCCTGTTGAAAAATCAATTCAAAATGATAAAATTCAAGAAAAAGGAAGCTACAACTAATTATTTGTAATAGAAATTAAAGCAAATTTGAAATGAGCATAACATGTAGCAATCTCCTTCAAGATATACATGGAGTTATAGCTTTAAAACGGGAAATGTCTTCTAATTTTGATCTCTGCTTCTATTGATACCAAATGATGAATAACTGACATAATTTTTTTCACTCTAGGTACCAACTACTTCAGGTTTTCTTGATGAAAATCACGTTATAACACTTAGAATAGACATTTCTGGCTATTTTCATGATTCCTTAAATAATGTCCTTAATCAGAAATACATGGGAAAATTAACAGTTGAACGAGTTTCCGGTTAAAAAAAAATTGTAGTCTCCATTTTTATCTTTATTCAAGGTTTCTGTCAACCACTTGAATACATACATTAAAAATCATGTTAGCACTTACTTATTTTGCTTCTTTCTTCTTCACATGTCTTTTAAAAGTTTCTATTTAATTTTAACATTCTTTAAAAATTAAAAAAAAAACTGTTTTAAATTTTCTCCTTCCCACTTGCCCCTTCTGAACCCAATGAGAAGGCAAGCAACATAATACCAATTATACATGTGAACTTATGCATAACGTATTTCCAAAATTAGCCATAAATCAACACACACACACACACACACACACACACACACACACACAAACCCCACAAGAAAAAGAAAGTGAAAAAATTAGACTTCAATTTGTATTCAAAGTTCATAAGTCCTCTCTGGGAAAGAATAACTTGTTGTTGTTGTTAAGTCCAAAGTACCCAGGAATTAACTTAGATAACTGATTCATTGATCATGCTGATCATTGATCAGAGCAGCTAAGACTTTCATAGTCAATCATCATTAAAAGACTGCTGTTACTATGTACAGTGATCTCCTGATTCTGCTCATTTCCCTTTGTATCAATTCATTTGGGTCTTCCCAAGTTTCTCAGAAACCATACTTCTCTTTATTTCTCATAACACAATAGCATTCCATCAAGATCATGTGCTATAGTTTGTTCAGTCATTCCTTAGTTGATGGACATGTACTCAATTTCCAATTCAATTCCATCACATAAAGAAGTGGTACACATTTTTTTGTTGTTGTTGGATGAGTTCAAAATTCCTTCAAAAGTTCATAAGTTAATCTAGTTTTCCCTAATCTCTCACACATCTGTCATATCATATAGGTCTGAGGTATATTTCAGAGTTGTTTTAATTTTAATTTCTTTAATTACATATATGTATGTATGTACACATAATATTTGTACATATACACATGTATACATATATCCTGAATAATATATATACATATACACATCTTTACTAACATATATATGAGAAATTATGCCTTTATCAGGAAAACTCTGTAAAAATTTTTGATATTACTTCATTGTGTATGGTATATTTTGTCAAAATGAAACTTCCTGGATTAGGCCTTTTAATTAATTTTGAATTTGATTTATCTTAGATCATAACTGCTATCCTTTACTTTACTTCAGTTGAAACATAACAGTTTCTTCTCTGGCACCTTATTGTAATCTTGTGTGTGTTCTCTGTTTTAAGTATCTCATTTGAAAAATCATATTGTTGGATCCTGCTTTTAATCCATCCTGCTATCACCTTTCATTTTATAGGTGGTCTCATCTCATTCAAACTCACAGTTAGATTACTGTTTCCCTCCATGCTGTTTTCTTCTGTTTACCTTTCTTTTTCTTCTTATCTAGTTACTTCTCAAAAGGCTATTTCGCTTCTGACTATAGTGTCCCTTAATCGTTCTTTTCTTTTCTTTTATCATCATTCCACTTCATATGTCTTATCCCTCTTCCTAATTCCCTATTAGGTAAGATAGACTTGTATTCCCAACTTTATTTATATGTGTATATATGTATGTACATATGTATATATGTTTATACATGTGTATTTATATTCTTCTCTGAATGTATATTTTTATTCACATTCTGATGAGAATGAGGTTCAAGCATTGCCCATCACTGTTACCACATTTTTCAAAAGCCAAAGGTTTTCTTTGCTTCACCATTTAGAAAGATTTCTTCATACTATCTCTCCTTCTCCTTTCTCTCAGTGAACCTTTCTTTCTCACCTCTATTAAAAATAATCATTCTAATATAATTGATTCACAACCTATAACTGCCCTAATGATATAAAGTTTCTTAGGAGTTATATGTATCATCTTTCCATGTAAGGATGTAAAAAAGTAAACTTTATAAAAACCTTTTTAAAAAAAATTTAGGTGGCAGCATTTTATTTTTTAAATTAACTTATTTTATTAAGAATATTTTCCCATGGTTTCATGATTCATGTTCTTTCCCTCTCCTCAACCCCCCACTTCCCCCCCCCAAGTCACCACACAATCCCACTGGGTTTTACATGTATCATTGATCAAAACCTATTTCCATATTATGGATAGTTGCACTAGGGTAATTGTTTAGCATCTACATCCCCAATAATATCCCCCTCAACTCTTGTGTTCAAGTAGTTGTTTTTCTTCTGTGTTTCTGCTACCACAGTTCTCCCTCTGGATGTGATTAGTTTTCTTTCTCATGAGTCCCTCAGCATTGTTCTACAAAAGTCCATTACAATTGACTTTACCACAGTGTATCAATTTCTGTGTATAATGTTCTCCTGGTTCTGCTCCTTTCACTCTGCATCAATTCCTGGAGGTCATTCCAGTTTACATGGAAATCCTCCAGTTCATTATTCCTTTAAGCACAATAGTATTCCATCACCAGCAGATACCACAATTGTTCAGCCATTCCCCAATTGAAGGGCATACCCTCGTTTTCCAGTTTTTTGCCACTACAAAGTTTAAGGCTATAAATATTTTTGTACAAGTCTTGTTCCTTATGATCTCTTTGGGATGTAAACACAGCAGTGGTATGGCTGGATCAAAAGTCGGACAGTCTTTTAAAGTCCTTTGGGCATAGTTCCATATTGCCATCCAGAATGGTTGGATCAATTCACAACTTCACCAGCAATGCATCAGTGTCCCAATTTTGCCACATCCCCTCCAACATTTATCACTTTCCTTTGCTTTCATGTTAGCCAATTTACTAGGCATGAGGTGGTACCTCAGAGTTCTTTTGATTTGCATTTCTCTAATTAAAATATATTTAGAATCTCTTTCAGGTAGTGATTGGTATATTCTTTAAATTTCTAATTTATCCTCTAATTCTATATCACAACAATTTTTCCTGATAACATCTTAAAGTATTATGGCTCTTTCCCCCCCTTAAACATGGCTTTCAGCTAGTCTGTAATCATTAAATTATCTCTCCTTAATCTATTTTTTATCTGCAAAGTTCTCTTAGACTAGAAAAAGTCTCTTTTTAACATTTTGTTATCTTACTTTCAGTTATAGGTATTATTTTAAAGTTTTTTGGAGGGGAAAAAATTGAGAGACCTAGACTGCTTTCTCCCTTCTATTAATTTAACTCTCCTCCCCTACATCTCTGTTTTTTAAGTTGGGAAATGAACTATAAGTTTTTAACTGGCAAGGTTTATTTGAAACGTGACAAGTCATTAAGATATTGAATATCAAATATTCACCTTTAAAAAAATAAATTACACAATGCCTACAAAAATCTTTCTAGTGTGATGATGCACACTTAGCAGGTGTGAACAAAAGACTAGAAGCCATTCACATTATAGTTTTTCATCAAAACCTTGCCAAGACTTCATACTGATTACAAATTTGGAAATCAACACTACTACATTCTCCTGGGTCACCAACAATTAAGGAAAATATTCTAACAACATATGGCTTGTGAAAATATTGGACAGTTCAATACTATATTCTCTTTATTAGTAACTTCACTGAAATTCTCTGTGGTGTCAACATTTTTATGTAAAAATGGGAAATACTGACTCTTATTAAAAATCATAATAACCTCTTCAAAATCTAACCCATTATCCATTGTAAGAAGGAAGATAAAGGTGAATTAGGGGATTGCCAGTAATGATAAGTTAAGTGTCGTATTCTTGTTCCCTATTAGTATAATAGTAATTGTGGAGATAGGGTGGGAAATTTTAAAGTCTGGGTAACTGGAGTTTAATTATAGAATTAATTAGTTATTATTCAGTTAATGTGGTTCAGTTTCTCCTAACAGTGAAAGAAATGTGGATAGTATAAGGTTTCAGTATGGTCCTACTTGAAACTATTATAATTTTCACCTTGCTTTGAGACAGAAGCTTTAGTGGTACTCCAGGATATTAGGCATCATGAGAAGACAAGATCAGAAAGACTAATAAAATGCTGAATAATGGGTTGTATACTTCAATATATATATGATTTTGACCACTAAAACAAAAAATGGAGGCACATTATATGAACTGAAAACACCCTGTTTAAATTATATCTCAATACTCATAACAAAACTGCATATGTATCTCACCAGTTATATGTAAATTTTGGCATTTATTTTATTAGTGGTATCTTCTGCTCCAAAAATCCATATATTGAAACATATTGTGAGCCAATGAATGACAATTAGAACAAATAGCTTGATCCGAGAGGACAGATTAAAAGAGTTGAATTTGATATGTTGTGAAAATCTGAAGTGGAGAATATGAAGAGCTTGCTGTGAAGAAAATTCCAGAACCTACCTAATAATAAAAACATAGTGTGTCATTATTTATTGTTAGTAGATATTATTTAGATGAAGTTCCATTAAAGAATATGAGAATTGACAGTTATGTAGGATAAGAATCAAGAGATAGCAGTGCTCACAAAAAGTGAGAGAAGAGCTAATTGAGTATTGTTAAAGATGGCTAAGAGATTAAGAATGATGAGAACTGAGAAGACCATTAGAACTGCTAAATACAAGATTCTTTGTAACTTTGTTCTGAGTAGTTTAGGATAAATGAAGAGGTCAGAAACTATATATTAGAGAGAGTCATTACATTAAATTGTACATTAAAAAGATAGTCAGTGGAATGGAACTGGATATACCTATTGTTGATGGCCTGATGACATTATTGTAATAGTTCAAATGAGAGGTCACAACATCCCAGCCTAGGATGGTGGTTCTGAGGATTTAGAGAGACACATATGAGAGCTATTATGGCATAAAAATATCTTGAGATCATGTTCCATGGAAGCTCAGATGATTTATCACTAAAAGGCCTTGAAACTATCCTTGATAGTTTCAGTTTTCAGAAGAAAGACTCTTTCCATTTAACTAAGCATCCCAGAAACTTTAGTATAAAAGCCACTGTCACCTCAGACTTCTGACAAGAGGACTATCATGCGCAATACTAGCAGAGGGAAGCTGAGTAGAGTGAAATCAGATCCTTTCCATCTTGAGCCTGCTTCTCTAATTATAACTACAACTACTGGACTTCTGGGGGTGGAGCCAAGATGGCAAAGTAATCCTCAGCAACTCTGTGCCACCGTGAGAATCCTCCCCAAACAAGATTAAAATATCACCACAAAAAGTGAAAGAACCAACAAGGAGACAGAGTGAAACAACTTTCAAGAAAAGAAAAAATAAAGGTAGTCAATGAACATTTGGGGTACGGAAGTGAGAGGAGAGCAGACCTATTAAGAAGTAATCATGATACCAGACAAAGCCAAAGTAGAATTTGATCTGATTAAAAGAGATAAGGAAGGAAATTACATTTTGCTAAAAGGTCCTGTAACAATAAAGTAATATCATTACTAAACATTTGCGCACCAAATGGCATAGCATCTAGATTACTAAAGGAAAAAATTAAAGGAGTTCAAGGAGGAAATAGATAGCAAGATCATACTAGTGGAGGATCTCATCCTTTCCCTTTCAGAGCTAGATAAATCAAACCAAAAAATAAATAAGAAAGAAGTAAGGGAAGTGAATGAAATGCTGGAAATTTAGAGTTGATAGATATCTGCAGAAAATGGAACAGGCATAAAAAGGAATATACTTTCCTTTCAGCACTACATGGAACATTCACAAAGATAGATCATGTACCAGGGCATAGAAATATTGCAAACAAAGGCAGAAAAGCAAAATAATAACTGCTACTTTTTTAGATTAAAATTTGATTAAAATTAAAGTTAACAAAGGTCCATGGAAAGGCAAATTTAAAATTAATTGGAAACTAAATAATCTAATTCTTCAAAACTGGTGGGTCAAAAAAGAAATCCTACAATTATGGACTTCGTTAAAGAGAATGATGATGAGGAGACATCATATCAAAACCAGTGGGATACAGCCAAAGCAGTAGTCAGGGGAAACTTTATATCTCTAAATGCCTGTATCATCAAAATAGAGAGGAAGGAGATCAATGAATTGGGCTTACAAATTAACAAAAATAGAAAAAGAACAAATTAAAATCCCCAGAAAAAAACTAAATTGGAAATATTAAAAATTAAAGGAGAAATTAATAAATTTGAAAGTAAAAAATACTATTAAACTAATAAATAAGACTAGGAACTGGTACTTTGAAAAAATAAATAGATAAAGTACTGGTTTATCTAATAAAAAGAGAAAGAAGAAAATCAAATTAGAAGCATCAAAGATGAAAAGGGTAATCTTACCTCTAATGAAGAAGAAATTAAGGTAATTATTAAGAACTATTTTGGTCAATTATATGGCAATAAATATGAAGATCTAGGTGAAATTGTGAATGTGTATAAAAAACGGAACTGCCTAGATTAACAAAAGAGGAAATTGAATACTTAAACAATCCAATCCCAGAAAAAGAAATTGAACAATCCATCAAAGAACTCCCTTAGAAAAAAATCCCAAGGGCCATATGGATTCGCAAGTGAATTTTATCAAACATTTAAAGAACAACTAATCTCAATACTATGCAAATTATTTGACAAAATAAGCACAGAAGGAATTTTACCAAATTCCTTTTATGACACAAATATTGTACTGATTCCAAAGCCAGGGAGACCAAAAACAGTGAAAGAAAACTATAGTGCAATCTCCCTAATGAATATAGATGCAAATATCTTAAATAGAATACTAGTAAAAAGACTCCAGCAAGTTATCACAAGGATTATTCATTATTATCAGGTGGGATTTATATTAGGAATGCAAGGATAATTTAATATTAGAAAAAACATTCACATAATAGACCATGTCAATAATCAAACCAACAGAGTCCATGTGATTATCTCAATAGATGCATGTGAACTGAAATTACCTCTAGGAATTGATGCAGAGTGAAAGGAACAGAACCAGGAGAACATTATACACAGAGACTGATACACTGTGGTAAAATTGAATGTAATGGACTTCTCTACTAGCAGCAATGCAGTGACCCAGGACAATTCTGAGGGATTTATAGAAAAGAACACTACCCACATTCAGAGGAGAACTACAGGAGTGGAAACACAGAAGAAAAACAACTGCTTGAACACATGGACCGATGCACACATGATTTGGGATGTAGACTCTTAATGACCACCCTAGAACAATTATCAATAATATGGAAATAGGTCTTGATTGATGACACATGAAGAAACCAGTGGAAATACTCGTTGGCTACAGGGGTTGGGAGGTTGGGAGTGGAGAGAGAGCAAGAACATGAATCATGTAACCATGGAAAAGATTTTTCTTAAAAAAAAATATATATATATATATTCTTTTCTCTTTCTTGACTTCTCTATTAGCAATATTATGGTCATTGGTATTGACTGTTAAATGAAATAAATGTCCCTCTGGTTTAAATATGAACACAAATATATCCTGATTGGTTACATTAGATCAGGCTGCTACTTTGCAAATAATGCATTCCTTAGTTTTTTGTAGATTGACAGGACAAAGAGAGAGGAAAACACATTTGGAATTGAATAATGCTATCTGAAGACTTTAGTTTACATAGATCCTGTACTGCCTAATCAAGTATGGAGAAAGGAAGGAAGAGTTTAGAGTTTTGGGGAAAATGATTAAAGAAATGATTTAGAGAAATGTTATAAATACTTTATGAACTAAATTTGAGTTCTATGGCAAAGTATTTGAAGAAAAAGAATGACACTTCTGTTTTAAAAAATGTGCATTGGAATTGAGATGTTTTCTATGTCCCCAAGGCAAAAATCATTCATATTTATTCACTATTTTTATGAATCTTCCAAAATGTATTTATTCCTTTTTATAGTGCTTAAATAATGTTCTAACATTAATTCTTGTCTTTCCTATCCTAGAACTCAAGTGATCCTAACAAGTATAGGAATTTCATGAGTGATATACAAGATAGAAAAGAAAACTTTTTCATGCTTCTTTTGTCTGTTCTTGGGACTAAATAAAACACTATGCACAGGTCAGGATTCAAGAGGATCTGAGGTATCATCAATTAGGTTGTGCATTGGTTAGAGATTTGAACTTTGTGTCAGGAAGAGATAAGTTTAAATCTTGTCCCAGCATTAAGACTCTCAGACACCAAGTTTGAATCTTGGCCTCAAAAAATACACAAGAGCTCTGCACAAAATTCTAGGGCTTTTCTCATGGCCCATATTTTTGTCAGTGTTTAATAAATGTTTACTGAATGTTCCTTAATATCAGACCTCTACCATCAAGCTCAAAGTTGCTTTTAATTAAAGTTTTATTAGAAGAAGGAATATTCTACTTGTGACCATTTAGAAGTTTACATGCTTCAACGAGCTTATCTCTTCCCAAGGAGGAACTGATGACTAGTGAGGTGTTGA
Organism: Gracilinanus agilis; assembly: GCF_016433145.1. Classification (NCBI taxonomy): domain Eukaryota; kingdom Metazoa; phylum Chordata; class Mammalia; order Didelphimorphia; family Didelphidae; genus Gracilinanus; species Gracilinanus agilis. Next base: position 452,644,881 of record NC_058133.1, read on the forward strand.
CTTTTCATATCATTTCAATGTTAATTCATAAACCCTTAAAAAATCTACTGTTCTTTACCTTGCTTTACCCTTTATTCTGATTATCTATATGACTCTTTGACCTGGTCTAGAACATTTTTGCATCCAGTCTCCTTTAATCTATTTCCTTCTCCAATTTTAATGCCAACTTTGTTCATGTTGCCTAGTTATTTTAAGGAATTTGCCAGAATGTGAATGTGGAGTTCATTTAAGCTTGTAACAATTCCTAGTTCTGGATTTATACTCTAAATTTTTCATTTTTAACTATTCTTATGAGCTCATTTTAACCCCTGACCTTTTCTTTTTATAGCTTAGGTCCTCACCTATACTTCTTTAGCCACAATAGTCAACTTTTATTCTCATCACTGAATGATTTATCCTACAAAATCTCCACTAATAAGGCATTTTTAATCACTGGATGTAGTGTTTAAATGAATATAAAAAAGCAATGATAGCAATAATTTGATGACTTAAATACCTGAATTCTGAAGAACACGTTTACTAATCACCATGTCAATATCTTCCACCTGTTCAGATTCTTGCTTAGACATGTATGTAAGTTTCCTTTTCCAAACCATACAAAATACAGTAGCATTTCTTAATGCAAACTCAGTCATCTTTCTTTGCAAAGAATTCCAATTGAAGCAACACTTTAATTTAATTCAATAAACCTTTATTAAGTTTTTATCACACAGAAGACATCCTGTTAGCTATTGTGAACATAAAGACCAAAATTAAATAGTCCTTTTCCTAAAAGATCTATTTTATGGGAAGAAAAGGGAAGGGTTATAGGATTAACATTAATAAGTAAATGCAGACTAATTTTAAGAGAGAAAGACCATCAATATCTGAGACCATCAATAAAGTCCTTAAAAGGAATTGCTTTGAAGGAATCAAGTAATTTATTGAGAAGAATATGACACAATGGTTAGATTGATCTCACAATCAGACATCCCTTATATTGGGGAAATTATACATGTTATCACCCACCTTAAAAGCTTTAAGTATATTTGTTGAAATTTTTGTTGAATGGAGGTATTTAAAAAATCTATAGGGAAGAAACTTATCTCTTCTAAAAGAATAAGGCCTTAATTTTCAAGCAGCAAAAAGAACTTTGGAAGTAGAGTTAGAGAGATCAGAATTCAAAATCTAACTCTTATACCTATATATGCTCAAATATTTAACCAATGTAGAAACTGAAACTGGATTCAAGAAGATGGCAGCAGAGTAAGGAGGAGCTGCTCCATCTCTCCTAACCGAAGCATACAGGACTCCTCAAGGGGACATAAAAACGAATCCAGACCAACGAAGGGATGCCACAACAGGGCACAGCATTGTAGGTATGTGGAATCAGGGCATTTCCATGCTATAAAGGGGTGAAACGACTCTCACTAAAATGCGAGAGGAAGAAGCCCCAAACTTTATGGTAGCTGTGATTATGCCCTAAATAATAGTCAGGCACAACTATTAAAAGATGAAGTTTTATATTGATAAAAGAAGGAAGGGATAGGCAAGGAAGGGATATCAAGGATTGGATAAAATCTGGGAAGCCCTGAACTCATGGGTAGAAACTGCCCCTCCCCTCAGGATGGTGTGGCAGACTTTATATGTAACCGGCCCTCAAAGCTTATAATAATCACTTCTAATACCTAAAATAACTAAATGAATAACAAAATGCTATTGCAATGAAGGTTTTATTCCACTAGACAGGCAAACTCCAGAGTAGAAACCAAAATGGTTTTTGCCACTATGGCCACCAAGGCAAACTCCAACCAGGACCAGTAAGCAAAGTGACCTACTCACTTCAATCCCCAGGAATCAACTGTTTAACTCCTTTCCAACTGTCCCCTCACCCAGAGTTCTCCGGGGGGGAGGGGTGTCCCCTGGAATTCTGGGTGAGGCTTGACCCTGTATCTTGCAGGAATTCCACCCTGCCATTTTCCATGTTACATTTCTCAAATCTGTTGGAAGTGAACATATTTACATTTTCTCATCTTTGAAATTATCTGCTATGGATTTCATTAAATACAAAATACAAGTATCTAGTATCTAAGTTATCAAAAAAAACTCTGAGATAATATATTATAAAATAAAGTAATATAATATAACCTAAAAGATTATGTACACTCTATCCTATGCATTTAATATTATGTATAATTTATAACATACAACTATAGCATACATAATATCACTATAATATTATATATATGTATCTGATATAACTATATTATCTATTTTAATAACACCTTCATGTGTACATATGACAAAAAATAATATAGCCCTTATTTGTCAATTTCTGTTGATAATTCAATGGAAAATTAGCTCTGTGTTTTTCCTCAATATGCATATCAAGCATGTTCTTAGGCTGCTAGCTGAAGACTTTATACTCTGACATTCTCTACTATAACTTGTGTTCTATTGGCACACACTTGAAAACCTAATCTCTCCTCAGTAATGTAATAAAATACTGAATTAGGCTTACCTAGAGGATAAATGCCATTACATATATTTAGTAATATGCAAAAATATATTAAGCTGCAAATACTGGAAGATATAAAATGATTCCAAGTGCCTGCCATTTAACAAATGCTTTTTTAAATAGATAGATTGTTATAGGTGCGTATACAACACAAATCTTGCTACAATAGTAAGGAATACGAAATGCTGGATCTGGAGTTCATGGAGAATCAAGACCTTGGTTTGAATCCCAACTCTGCTACTTTTGATCTATTATTATTCTCTCTGAGCACCAAATCTGTTAAACAAGGGTATTGGCTTCACATGTCCCTTTTGGGTCTAAATCTATAAACTTTCATATAAAGAACCTAAAAAATTTCAATCAAAAATTGTTAGATAAAGTATTTTATTTACTGATGTGAGTGCAACTATTTAATGTATCAAAGGAGATAGAAAGAACCTAAAGGCAAGATTACAATTCATTTCAAAAGCAGATAATTTCACATTTTCTTTTCTTGCATGTTTCAGCTAGAAAGTATCAAGGACTACTTTCTTTCCCAAAGAATTCATTCTGCAGAGATACATTTTCTAAACACAAGAAAGAAAGTATTTATACAAGATCATTTCTGTCAAAGTTTTTTACTCAGATGTTTATGATCTTTTTTTAAAGATTATTTTGGTAATTATATTTCATTATAATTAGTCCTCTTTGAAATCCTAAATGTTTTATTTTCTGCATTAAAATATTATTCTTAAAAAAGTCCACAAGTTTCTTTACCATACTGTTAAATCAGTCAATTTGACAAAACAAGGCTAAGAATCCCTGTTCTATATGTGTTTTGGGTGAATTTGTAGTAGAAATATTTGATACAAGGAACACATAATACATTCTTTTTATGTTCAAGTCATTAAGATAAACTCAACATATATACATGTGTGGTTCCACACCAAGGAATATGTTGGAAGAAATATTCTTGGTGTACTGAGCATGAATAGAAGTATCTAGATAGTTCAGATAAAAAAATAAATTAAAAGCCAGGTTGAAGCATTATATCCAAAGGGAGGGAATTCATAAGTGAAAAAGTGTAGATAATTGAGAGTATAGTGGAAGGGAAATAAGCATTTGAAATAGATATTGTCAAGGTTTTTAAAACAGAGAAGAAACTCAAAAAGAGAAAATTTTGAGAGACCAACTCTGAAGTTGTAGCTGAGATGAAGCCAAATATTTTGAAAAGCATCAGGGATAAAAACATGTTAAATGCTAATGTTGCATTTCTTATGCGACCAAAGTTCTGGTCTTGAATGCAAATTAAATTGATGACCTTGGGCAAATTGATTGATTTCTCTCAGACTTACCCTTGTTTATAAAATTGGGAAGCAGGACAATAATATATAAAACATATGTAACATTTGTATAATTATTGGAGGTTTGCAAAGTGCTTTCCCATTCCATGACTATTCTCTGAGCTTGATAGCAGGGTTATTATCGTCCTCATTTTGAAGATGAGAAACCTGGGGTTCTGAGCAGTTGATTAAATCGTCTATATTCATACAACTGACATCTGAGGCAGAAACTGAACTCAGATCTTCAGACTCCAAGTCCAATATATTCTGCAGTATGGAAAAGTCTCCAGTACTGATATGGTAAGCCATTACTCTCAATGAAATAAAAAAAAAATAAGATGTATTCTTTGTCCTTGTGCTATCACTTATAAATATTCACCAACTAGAGTGCTGTGCTCACAGTTGGCACTCAATAAATGCTTGTTAAATGGCACTTGACTATATAAGGAAACCACTTTATAAACAGCATGTTTAAATTCACCCCAGCTAACATTCCAGGTCATAAAGTATTTTATTTGCAAACAAAGCAGTTTTAAGCATCTGCATGTTTATGCTAGAAAGCATCATAAACCACTCACTCCCCACTGACTTCTTTGTGCAAGGACACATTTCCTAAACACAGAGAAGAAAATAATTTTCACAAGATCTTCTAAGTGTATTCTGGTCTTGGAAATGAATATTTGATTCACCAAGCCTTTCTATTAAGAGCCCCTTTGATGTACTAGACCCTCATAAAAGACAAAACCTTAAAAGTTACTGCCTTCTAGGAGATTACTTTCTTCAGGGCAGATGAAATGTATTTACAAATAATTAAAAATTAAGGTGAGAGAACCCTAGCAACTGTGGCCATTGCCAAAGACTTCATGGAAGATTTAACAGTTGACTTCAGACTTGAGATGGAAGACATATGCTCTCCTACAATATTTTTCATTCTCGTAGAATATGTCCTGTATAGAGTTCAAAGATGGCCTCCTGAATTAAGTGTTGAACCTGGATTCCCAAATCAACCCATGAGTTTACACTTGGGATTGTACATAGATTGCCTTTCTGCTTCCAACATTCTAACTCCACATTCCATCCTATTGCAACAAGTATCAGAAGAGACTTTACTCAGCCACATTGAAGAGGGGAGTGGGATAAAAGGGGCTTTGGACAGGCTAACTTCTGCTTGAATTTCCTTTTTCTGGCAATATTAAGGAAAGGAAAGGCAGCATAGACTTTACCCAGCTTAGGCACTCTACATTCCCCCAACTCTTCAAAAGTTGGCAGAAGCTAATTCAATTCAACCAGTGAAAAGACGAATAATAGCCAAGGGTGAAATAATAGCCAGGTTTAGGGCAACTGATTAATGTAACTGAAACAGTAGGATAGGGGATGAAAATTAAGTCAGAACCAGTCCCGTACATCCTCCACCTCTGACAAGAAACTACTTAGGAAGAATGTGGCCAGGGGAAAACAAATTCACCAATGTGAGACAAGGCTGAAAAACAGATCAGTTACACCAAAAAGATAATAGTGGTCTTGATAGTAATGTGAAAGTTAAGGAGAGGATGGGTTTGTAGACAAAGCTAATGGATTCTTTTTAGAACACTTTGAGGCTGACATATCTATGAAGCATCCAAAGTACAGTTAGAAATGTAGCAACAGAGTTCACAATATCTAAACTTTAATATGACTGCAGAATCTATATTGATTTGGAGACTGCACTGGCAAATTCTCTCGTTTCATACTGTTTGTGCTGTGTTTCAAATGTTATATATAACCAAAAGGCCATGTGGAATAGTGTAAAAAAGTATTTGATTTAAAGTCACAAATATCTAGGTTCAAATTCTGCCTCTAACATGTAGTAATATGTCTGCAAACAAGTACCTTAACAAGGACTAAAACTTAGTTTCTTCAACTATAAAATAGGAGTAATAATAGCTTGTTAATCTACTTCACAGAAGGATTGTTGTGAAAATCTCACGTATATTTTAGTTCATATATTTTAATAGTTTGGATATTCTAAAATGCTACATAAATGTCACTTCCTTCAAAATTATCTACTTAAGATATATCACTATGGCATTAGACAGGTTAAAGAGAAATATATGAAGGGACCACTCAAAAAATGAAAAGAAAATTCAGGACCACACGAGGTTCTCTGACCCCAAGTACTCAAGTGCTATGTCCATAGAGTGAAAGTCCTGGGGTCACAAAATTTATGTTCAGAGATTTAAAGTTCTAGAAAATTGGAAACATTCTAGTTTTGGCTCCTTAAACTGGGAGAATTTGATTTATAAAGACAAAACTCAACTATATATAGCCAGTCATTTTTAAAACCCTTATCTTCTGTCTTAGTATCAATTCTAAGACAGAAGTGATAAAGGTTAGTCAATTGGAGTTAAGTGACTTGCCCAGGGTCACACAGCTAGGAAGTGTTTGAGGCCAGATTTGAAATCTGGTATTGATAACTACGATTCCTGGTATCTATGCCACCTAGTTATTTCCTAAGTACAGACAGTATTAATACTGGTTGGCTGAGAACTTACCAATGAATTCTTTGGCCATGGCAATATAGAAAAAGAGGAAATTATAAAATAGTTAATAGTCTTATAAGGTTCCTTTCTATTCAGGTAATGTCAGTGACAGTGATATAAAAGGTAACAAGAATCTCATGATTTTTTTCATTGATTATAAATTTTATTTTTGTTGGTGGTATTTTAAATGTCAGACAAATGAACATGCAAATAGAGGAACCAAATCATATCAATATTGACATTTTAAGTATAAATAAAGTCAGAAGAAGAAAGGAAACTATATCAAAGTGAAGGACTGGGTTATACATTATCTTTGGAGAAGCCAATGAATAAGTCAAAAGGATTGCTTTCATCACAGATAGTTAACATAAAACAAATCATAATTTTATGTGGCATTTGGTCGGTTTATAGTCAGATGTTCATGATAAGTAGTTTCAAACTTTATGTTATGAAAATAATTGCAGGTTATAATATCATTTGTCATAGACAATTTTCAACAAAATCCATCAAATCGATCAATATTTATGGTGATACCATCTAGCTTCCCACCATGTATGAGTCTAATAGCCAAAATATCATGCAAAATATCAAATAGGATAAAGCATGAGAGACTCCTAAGACCTGAAGATTATTCAAAAATCTAAGGATAAGTTTATGCATCAGTTTCCTTTCCTGGTTCTTCATAGTTGTCACATTCACTAGCTATTAAAAAACACACATGTATATATAAGTATATGTATGTCTATGTATGCACAGACACATTATATATATACATATATATACATATATATATGTATATATATAATTTGTGTAAGGAAGAATAGCTCCACCCACCTTTCCAGCATCCCCTGACTACAGCCCAAATGTCAGACATCAGCATAGGCTAGGCATCTGGCATCAGCCTAAAGGCTTCTAGCCTACCAGCATCAGCCTGAACATCAGCATGCAGCACCAGTACAGAGGGCAGAGCCACGAGAGTATACTGATTGGGAATGAGGAAGCACAAGATCTGTTCTACTTCTGTCACTACTGGCTAGATTGCTGCAGGATATTCAGCATAATGGAGAAGTTAAATTAGGGTAAACTTTCTCTAAGATCAATCTCCTCCTCCTCCTCCTCCTCCTCCTCCTCCTTTCTTCCTTTCTCCTTTCTATCAATAAATCATAATAAATATTAAAATCTATGGACAGTTACCCCATTTTTAATCATAGCAATACATTATACACATATACATATAAATACAGTTAATCACCTCTTGTTTACTAAAATGGGTATAGATTAATAAAAATGTGTATACAGATTATAACAATTTCATATATAAATATTCATTAATTGTAATAACAAAGAGACTAACAAATAACTTAATATTTCTCTTACTGGCACTTGTCATAGACTTGTTAAGCAGAGAAATATACCAGACAAGGGTAAAGTCTTATGATATAAATTAACTTGTAAAATCTTACGGAGCTAATGATAGAAGATAATAATCAGTGACATCATAAAACAGAGACACAGTATATAGTAAAATTAGGTGTTTTGTTCTTTTAAGCTTTAGAGTAAAATCCAAAGTTAGCATGAGAGCACAATCACAATGGAAGAACACACAGAAAAGAGATGGAAAATATTTGCAAAGATTTTTACAACACTTTGTTTTTATCATTGTAGAGAATAAAGAAGATCTTTTTGATCTCTAATAGTATAATTATAGATATGCTTATAAATGAGGTAAAATGATATAGAAGATAACAAATACCAGAATATCAATAGCTTTACATTACATACACATAAATAACTATGCATTAAGCAGTGGAAGGGTATAGATATGGAGAAACTACTTCACAAAATATCTGAAGAAGTAATAGGAAATGTCATTTATCAATATATACTTATAGCCACAATATACTTTAACCTAAAATAAACTCCCTCTTGGGAACTTCAAATCTGATCATCCAAGGAGAATAAACTATATTGCTGAAGTTAGTCAGAACTTATTAAAAAGAAAGTTTTTACACAACTTATGTTATAAAAACACATTACATAGAAGATATTTGGAATAAACTATTCAAATCTTGCTTCAAACACAGGTTATGTAATTCTAAGCAAGTAACTTAATCAATGTTTATTTCAGTTTCTTCATCTGTAAAATAAAGATAATAATATAATTTATTTTCTAGGATAGTTATGATGATTAAAAGATAATATTTGTAAAGCACTTAGCCTTAAAACTCTACATAAATGTTACTATTGTTGTTGATATTATTATTATTATTATTATTATTATTATTATTATTCCACTTGAGTTTAAATACCCTTGGTTTTGGGGAGAGTAATGAGAGCTGCTTGTGTCATAGTAATGCTGTGTCATTTTGTAGTAGGATATGACTTATCCTCCATAGTGAATCATCTATCAGTGGGTCATAAGGAACCCAGTAGGTTGGCCTCTGATGAGTTCTCAGTGGCTGACTATATGGAACATCTTTCTTTCCTTCTAATTATGCTATGGCTCTTTTCATTTGCTATACCAGCAATTAGAGGAGGAGGAGGAAGAGGAGGAAGAGGAGGAAGAATGTAAATCAATTAATTCAAACATTTTTTCCCTATGACAAATTTACAAATAACTTTTTACATTATACTTCCTTCTCTCCTCATCCCATCTACCACCACTGCATTCAAAGAATTGGCCTTAGCTCACTAAGGAAATGTAATCTTAAGACCTTTCCTTATAGCATAGTCATTTGTGTTGACATTTGCTGAAAAGCTTAAAACAAACTCTTTAAGTGAAACTCTCAATTGAGACTAATGGAACAAGGAACTACATGAAATAATAAACATGCTTTTAATTGCTTATTTCTTCCTCTATAATTTATGTCTGTGATGGATGGTGTAACACAAGAATGCTCCCTAAATTCCGAGTAAATTAATATTCGCAGACATGTTGCTGCATTTATCTTTTTCAAAAATAGCATGTTAGTTCTACCAGGGAACTCCACCACATCCCTCTGTAGTACCTGCTTCACAGTACTAAAATGGTGAAAGCAAAGCAAAGGGCAGATTCCCTCCATCCCTGGTTCTCTTTTTGTGATCTGTCATGATGGAAATAAGAAATACAATTCTACTCAGCCTCTGCTTCCCCTCCCCCACCACACACACACATAGGACAATATTTCTGAAAAGTCTGAATCAGATTACATTCTTTCCTCCTTCCCACTTCAGAAATAATGCTTTGTTAAATAAATAGATTTTTCCCTTATATTTCTGAACTATGAAATGAAAGATGCTAAATATGTTAAATTAACTTATATCAATTGGGTCTTTCAAGAATAGAAGAAATTTCTCCCATTGAATTAGATCTCTGGATATTTGAAAATAAGTCCACAAAACAAATAAACAAAAGTATGCATTGGCTAACAATATACCACTCAATAATCTTTGGTTTATCCCTGGGCCCAGGTTGAGCAATTGGCTCCTAAAATTCCACAAGAGCAGCCCTAAGTGTTATATTCTTGTTTTCATAAAGGATACATTACTAAAGTAGATTGAAATTAAATTTAGAAACATGTAGAATATTCATGAGTTAATCCCATTATTATTCTTATGCATTTAAACTCTCCTAATAACTACTTTTGGAGAAATAATTGGCTTGGTCATTCAATCTGAACATGTATTTGATGGTTATTAAACTCAGACACATCTGCAGAATTCAAATAACCAACCTCTATTAAATTTAAAATATGAAAGCAGTCCCTCATTCACACTATAGTTGTGCTATATTATAGCAATGTATCATCATAATCTGGGCATCAAGTTTTGGTGCTCAAATATTTACCTTGACGGCCTCTTACCCTTTAATTTATTATTCTAAACACTTATACACATACTGATAATGAAAAATGCTATCCATGAACAAGTTCTAAACTAATTTGTTAAAAATCAACTTAAATCTGAACCTGAGAATGTTTCTGAACTTAGGAAAATAATAAGGCATACCAAAAGACTAGCCAACATCAGAAGAAAGGGGAATGGGATGACAATTCCCAGGTGCACACTAGATAGGAATAATTAGAAGACATTGTCTATGGTGACTGCTAATGTGTAGGAGTGATGTATGGATGGAGAATGTGATATGTTCTCCTTTTCCCAATGCTCTGTACTGGGGGGATTAATCATAAGAAATGTGTGAGAAACTGTTCAACCATTTAAAGTAAAACTGAAGAAGAAATGGTCATGATGGTAATAGGCAGAACTGTACAACAATATTTCCATTCTATACAGCAAGCCAGCAAGTCTGACATCTAGGATGAGCAGTGTGAAAGTTGCTTCCAAGTTGATATCTTAAAATAAAACCAGATGAGGAATGGGATACCTTGAACTCTGCACATATATGCACACATACACACACTCACACATTTCCTAGGAGCACTAAGGGACTCACTCAAGATTATGTAGGAAGTATGTATCATAGGCAGAAATTAAACCTGAATATTTCTGATCCCTTAGCTCTTTATCCACTATAGTCAGACAGTCAACAAACATTTATTGAGCATCTAGTGTGTGACAAGAGGTACAGTAAGTGTGGGAGATACAAAGAAAGAGAAAAAAATAGTCCCTATCCTCAAGGAGTTTACAGTCTGAAAGGGGAGGAAAAAATCAAATGAATATGAATAGGGTGTAACCAAAATAGATAAGAAAAGAATTAAAAAGAGGGATGGTACTAGAATGAAGAGCTATTTTCAAAAGGTTTCATGAAAGTTTTGATGAAGAAATTTTAGTTAGTATTTAAGGAAGTCAGCCAGAGTGGAGAGAGACAAGTTGAGCAGCAGGCTATTGCAATAATCTAAATGTGAGATGTTGAGGTTCAGTATCAGAGTGATAACGGTACCAGAAGAGAGAAGGGGAAATATATGAGAAGTTACAGAGGTAAAATCAATAGCAAGAGATTGGATATGGTTGGGTAAAAGATATTGAGGAAATGAGTATGGGACTGTAGTTAAGAGTCCAAGGAAATTGGGAAGATGATGTTGCTATGTTTGATTGTTATAAGGAAGTTAGGAAGGTATGAAAGTTTAAGATAAAATGATAATGTGTTTGCCTGAGAGATGCTGAGTTTGAAATGTTTACTAGCTATCTGGTTTGAGAAGTTCAAAAATTGATGGACATGAGATATTAGAGATCTGCAGAGAGGTGAGACAAAGATAGATACATTTGAGAATCAATAACAATGACAATAATTAAATGCATGAAAGCTAAAGAAATTACCAACTGAAGTATATATGGAAGGAGAAAAGAAGAGAGTACAGGGTAGAACCCTGTAGGATACTGGAAGTTAAGATTTGTATCTAGCAAAGATGACTTAGAAACATTGGTCAGATTAATTGAAGATTGATTAATAAGATTAATTATTTAATTAAAAATTAATTAATTAATAAGATTAAACCAGGAAAGGGCTCAGTTCTGAAGATTTAGAGGCAAAAGAGTATAGAGTGGAAAGGGTGATCAATAGCCTCGTAGGTTTCAAAGAGGTCTAGAAAAATGAGATTTGAGAAAATAATGCTGGATTTTGCAAGTAAGAGATCATTGGTAACTTTTAAGAGAGTAGTTTCATGGAATGACAAAGTGGAACGTCATGTTTAAGAAGTTATAAAAGGTGACAGGAGAGGGAGTAGAGGAACCGATTTTAGGTGACCTTTTCAAGAGTTTATTAACAAAAGGGAGAACAGAAGAGGATAAGAATTAGTGGAGCTGAAAAGATCAATTGAAGTTTTTATTTTCTTTTTCTTGAGGACAAGGGAACATATGCACATTTACTGCACTGCTATCCTTTCATGATGTAACATTGGTTACTTGGCTCTCATTATTATTATAACAGTCAATTATTATTCATTGCTCTCTGTACCAATTCTTTCCATTCTAGGTGCTTCAGAATTTGGGTAAAACAAAAGCATATCTGCTCCTTTTTGAAGAAGCCCTTTCCCACTGCACTGTATGCTACACACAGCAGCACTAATGCTCTACTATCTATGCATGTATTACTCTCATTGTTTTCAAAACAGAAATCAAATACAATTTTTACATGTGAAAATAGGAATTAGAAGACACACAGTGACCTTATCTCACTAACATTATGTGAGTCTTGATTTCACAGATGTGCTTATCATAATACATAATGCATACTCTATTGTTACTTGACCAATAGAGGCACTATGGAATATTGGGAGGGTGTTGGATGTAGGGACAAGAAATACCTGGATTTAAATCTGCCCATGATATTTAAGTTTTGCAATACTATGGATAAATCACTTATTTTTTCTAAATCAATTTCACCATCTGTAAAAAACAAAAGAAAACAGGGGGCAGCTGGGTAGCTCAGTGGATTGAGAGCCAGGCCTAGAGACGGGAGGTCCTAGGTTCAAATCCGGCCTCAGACACTTCTCAGCTGTGTGACCCTGGGCAAGTCACTTGACCCCCATTGCCTACCCTTACCACTCTTCCACCTATAAGTCAATACACGGAAGTTAAGGGTTTAAAAAATGTCAATAATAATATGTGAATAACTTATGACAATAAAATACTAAGAAGTTTCAAATGTGATAGTCCATATTAGCATATCTGTCATCTTAGATCTCAGTAGGAAAATTCCCAGTGTATAGATAAGATGAATTAAGTAATTCAATTAAAGAAGGTAAATTTGATATCATAGGTAACACTGAGTTTTGAAAAAGTAGAATTAGAATACATTTGTGACATTCTATCTTATTCAAAAATAAAAGGAAAGAAAAATATCAATGAGAAACTACTAGAATCATTTATTAATAAAGTACATTTCTCTGATGAAATCTAAAAATTAAAGGAGGGAAGCATATTTTTCTATTAAGGGGAATGATATTTGTATTGAAAAAGATTAAAAAGTTACTAATAAAAAGATGAAATATAAGACAAGATGGGAGAACATAAGGGAATATTTAGAGATAACTTAGCTGCCCTTGATTACCATAGTTCCCCAGTCCTATATTAATTAATCCGTTAAGAATCATTTATTATATGCCCACAATGTGCCATGAATTGTTCTATGTACTAAGGCTACAGATATAAAAATGAACTATACATGGATCTCAAAGAGATTGTATTTTATCAAAGAACACATGTATATATAAAATATGTATTAAAATAAATACAACCTAAATCTCTGAGTAGAAGGGTACAAGCAGCTGAGGTAATTAAGAAGATCTTGATATAGAATATGACACACTTAAACAAAATAAAAACAAAACAAAACTATAGATTGTAAGAAGCAGGAAAAAAGGAAAGACATCCTAAACATGGAGATAACCTGTTAAAAGGCAAGACAATGGGAGATTGTCATGTGTGAGGAATTGAGACTAGTTTCTAGATGAAGGAAAACAGAAAGACAGATATATATATATATATATATACATATATGTATGTATGTATGTATGT
>NC_058133.1:452658762-452799482 GCF_016433145.1 Gracilinanus agilis
AGAGAGACAGAAAGAAAGAAAGAAAGAAAGAAAGAAAGAAAGAAAGAAAGAAAGAAAGAAAGAAAGAAAGAAAGAAAGAAAAAGAAAAATGTGTTAAGAAAGCTTAAAAACCAAGTTGCCAAGGAACTTAAATACAAAACCCAGGGGTTCTTATTTGATACTGAAAGCATTAAGGGACCAGTTTAGTTTATTGATCAAGGTAATGACTAACATGGCCAAATATGTGATTTAGGAATATTTTGGCAGTTATATGGAGGAAATAGATTAGAAATGTTAAAGGCCAGAGCTAGGGAAATTAATTACTGTACCAGCTTATTACAAAATGCAAAAGGTTAATAAGCTTGAAATAAATTGATGGCCATGTTAATAAAAGGAATAAAATACAGCACAGTTTCTGTGGAAAGGGGATAGTAAGATGGGAGGATGAGGCTGTTGAACTCCTCTTAGTCAACTTTGAAAGGTGGATGAAATGTTATAGTTGGGAAGGACAAATGTACTGAGAAAGGATTTTTAGTTTGTTTCATACAACTTAAAGGAAGAAGAAAAAGGCAGAAGACCAGTGAACTTGCTTTTAATTCTCAGGAGAAAAGTGCTTTATTAAAGGTGTCATTAGCTAAGATATAGAAAAGAATTTTGTGGTAATTAAGATCCAGCATTGCTTCAAGAGCAGGCCTTACCTATCAAACCAGTGGTTCCCAAATTTTTTGGCCTACTGCCCCCTTTCCAGAAAAAATATTACTTAGCCCCCTGGAAATTAATTTTTTAAAAAATTTAATAGCAATTGATAGGAAAGATAAATGCATCTGTGGTATCACCACCCCCCTGGATTGCTGCAGCACCCACCAAGGGGTGGTAGCGCCCACTTTGGGAATCACTAAATCAAATCTTTCCTTTCTTTGCCAATTACTTAGTTTGCAAATTGGAAGAATGATGAAGATAAAACTTAACTCCATTTTATAAAAGCTTTTAGCAAAATATGTCTTTCTATTGTTATGGAAAATAAAGAAAAATGTAGCCTACAAAATGATATAATTAATTGGATTTGGAATTGGTTAGTGGCTTTAATCACAGAATATTATTACTATTTAGATGTCAGCTTGATTGGCATTATTAGTGAAATGGCTTAGGGAACTTTTCTTATCCTTGAGTTGTTCAGCATTTTCATCAGTGAGTTGGATAAAATCACAGGTTAATTTGTGACACAAACCTGAAAGGAATAGGAAATATGTTGTATGACACAGGAAGCAAAAAGATCTCTAAAGGATAAATTTTTGGAACAAATATAAGAAGTCAAAATATGATAGGAATAACTATAAAATCTGAGACTTGGGTTCAGTAAATTATATCTAAATATGAGCTACATATGACCACAAGTTGTTTAATTTGAAAAATATGTTAGAATGAGTAGAGGATTGAAAAATCAGCATGAGTCAATAGGATGACATGGAAGAAGAAAAAAAAGATAATATCCAACCTTAGGCTTCTTCAAGATGTAGACATTCCAAAGCTAATGACCCTTTTAATAGTCTGTCACTAAAAAAAGACAATTGAAGCTAATGACTATTTTAATAGTCTGTTACTAAAAAAAGACAATTGAAGTAGTGCTCAGTTCTGGGTGCTGAACTTTAGGAAGACCATTGGTAAACTAGAGCCATGTTGGTGAACCTATGGCACATGTGCCAGAGGGAGATGTTCACTTCCTCCTCTCCATATGTGCCTGAAGACATTTCTCACATGACCCATTTCTCTGCCCAGTAGCCCAATAGGAGCATTTCTTCCCTCCCCTTTCTAAGATAATGCAGGGGTAGGGGATGGACAGGTGGCATGAAGGTACCAGTTTGGGACTGGGTTTCTAAAATGTTTGCCATCACTGAACTAAAGAATATGCAGAAAAAGATATAATTTAGAAGAGCTTCATGATTGTGACATAGTAAAATTATTATGACTTTTTTTAGAATTTTGAACTTTAACAATATCTTGACCAAAGAATTTCCACATAAAAAGGAGAGGAGAAAAATATTGTCTATGAAATCACTAAGATCTCTTCATTATTATTTATATTTTTGATAAATAAGTATTAGGTTCAACATATTTCTTTGAAAACTGTTTTGCCTTTTTTGTCCTCTTTCATACTTTCCTCTGTTCCTTTCTACCTATTTTTACAGATACTTTCAAATATGAACTTTATGTCCTTTTTTGTGTTTATGTTGTTTCTGAATTTGAAAAAAGGTTATTCAGTTCAATAATCCACTCTAATTCTGATTTGTCAATATTTATTCTTAGAGAAATTTATTTTTGAGAACTACTTTTATTGCAGAAATTTATGTTTATTGTTTCATCAGTATCTTTTTCACATTAATAGCAGATGTGTGTATTATTTATAATTTGTCTATAAATAATTTTTATTTTGAATCTTAATTTCTCTCACTTCGCTTTGCATTAGTTTATATTTTCTAATTTTTTTCTGAAACCATTGACCTTTCTTATTTCCTCAAGTACAGAAGGTACTCTATCATGGTCATGTATTATGTCTTGTTCAGAAGTTCCCTAATTTATGGACACTCTATCAGTTTTCAGTTCTTTGCCATGACAGGGAAGGTGCTATAGATATTTTTGTACATGAGGTTCATTTTCCTTTTTCTTTGATTTCTTTAGGATTCAGACTTAGTAACAGTGCTGCTGTGACAAAAGGTATGCATAGCATTTAGAATATAGTTCCAGGTTGCTCTCCAGAATGTGCCAACCAGTTCATCTCTACTAATAGTGCATTGGTATAGCTATTTTTTGCATCCCTCCAGCATTTGTCATTTTCTTTTTCTGTCATGTGAGCCAATTTGATGGATGTGAGGTAGTATCTTGAAGTTGTTTGTGTGTGCACAGATTATTATTGATCCATTGCATTTTATATGAATTATTTATACTTTGACACTCATCAATTAGGATTCCATTATTATCTCAATATATAGATTATTAGATCTATATTTTTATAGATCTGCATATTTTGTTCAAGTCCCTTGAATTGCTTATGATTTTTACTGTACTCTAACTGGTACTGAATGTGTTTAGTATTTTTACATTTTTACATTTTCTCTGAAATTTCAAAGTACCTTAGTATATGGTTAATTTTTGCAAAAGTGCTAGTCCATGATAATAAATATTTCAATTCCTTAATAATCTCATTTAGATGGTACAATGTCTTTTAGTTCAATTTTTAAACAAATCATTCAATTATAAGTTTTTATTTCTGATTTTTTAACTCTAAGAGAATAATATCAAAGTCAACTACTATTGCTGTGTTATTCTCTATTTTTAAAAATATATTTCACTTGTTTATGGTATTGGACATGTATACATTTAATATTAATACTGTTTTATTTCCTGTGATTCTTTTAAGTATAATGTAATTTTGCATTTCATCTCTCTATGTTGACTTTTATGCATTTACTTTTTGGTAATATGATTATAACTCTTGAATTTTAGATTAATTGTTACATATTATATTTTTACCTAGCATCTCAAAAAATTAAGATATTTCAATGACTTTTTCATCTACCTATTTTAAATTCCTTTATTTACTAATTTATTCATATAGTTGTTGATTTGTTAGGTCTCTTACTAGCTACTCTTTTCACTCCAAAACCCCTTCCCCAAAATAAAAATAGGAAAATTAATATGATAGCAAATAAGCATGTTCAGGCAAAATAAATGTCTCATTTTGAACCTTTGGTCCTTCTTTTCTATTTCAAAATATGTTAAGAATTCTACATTATTATTTCTTTGGAGCTGTAGTTACGAGATTTCTTCCATTTTCCCCCTTTACAATATTTTTACTATTTAATTATTATTATTAAATTATGCTTCTGCTTGTCTTACTATAAATCTATTATTATAAGCTTTCTAGGACTTATTTTATCTAAAACTATCCTTTTATTCATTTCTTATAGCACATTGCTTTTCATTACATTCATATGGTACACTTTATTCACCCATTTCCAAATTGATGGTCACTTCTTTAGTTTCTAGTTCTTCTCTATAACAAAAACAGCTATTATAAACAGGTTTCTACATTTGGTCTTTTTCCTCTTTCTTTGATCTCATTGGGATTGTAGGCCTTGAAGTGAGATTGCTAGGTTAAAGATAATATAAAGATTATTCATAGGAATTGGGGATTTTTAGTTTGGAGTTGGCAAGATTAAAGAGTTATATCAAAATAACTTTCTTTTAATATTTTCAGGGCTCTTAGATAGTAGAGAGATTACAATTGTTCTGCTTGGCCTCAAATGGGAAATCTAGTAGATGGGGAGTAGAAGCTTCAGGGAAATCAATTTAAGTTCAAAGTAAGGAGCTTTTAAATACCAATAATAATACTTAAAGTGGAATGTGTTATTTCTTGCTCCACTTGTTTTTCTAATAGAGTAGATTTCCTTTGGGTGTTGGTTTTTAAATAAAGACTGGACATATGCTGTGAAGAAGGTCAGATTAGAGAGTCTTTGGAATCCCATCACAACTTTTAGTTTCTGATTCTATTTAGAAAAAAATGATAATATTTTTAAATTTTTAACCTTTAACCTTTTTCATATTTTAGCTAATTTATCCTCTCAAAACACTACAGGGAATGAGACATGTACACAATCTCTTAAGGTTAGAGGCAGGGAGGAAATATGTTAAAAATAAAATTTTAAGTATTTCCCTAATACTTGAAATAGATTTTTTATATCTCTTAACAATGATACTTAAAAAATAAATCCTTCTATTTTCCATTTTGATAATCTTTGCTTTGTGGGAAGTGGTGATGGTGGTTGATGATGGTTTGAAAGTATCAAAGTCTATGACTGTGTAGATACAAAATGCCTCCTATTTGGGAAAAGGGCAAATGAATAAGCACATCTCTGCTCCTGTTTCATTACAAAAGCATGCAACATATGAGCCAATATAATTTGCTTTGACACACCATCATTATTTGTTTAGATAAATTAATAAACAGCACCTTTGGGTGCAAGCAATCTATTCAGGTCCTGTCATGGCTGATTAGAATATCTGCCTGAAGGTAATAAAACAAGAGAATGCATTAATATATGAGGTTTCCCTTTGTTTACTTAATGTGGAACAATTACTACTTATTCATTCCACCAATCACACTTTTCAGTGAATGATTCGCCCTCTTGCTTGCAGCATTAAAATGAAAAGGGCCATTAGTCACATTTTATTGTGGCCCAAAGCTCTTATTTCCTGTGAGTTAGAGGAGCTGGGGTGATTTAAATAGGTAACATGGAACCTCACTAATCTGGTTTGTTCAAAAGATGTATGATTAGCAATATCAGAATAAAAAAAATATCCTGAATGAAAATTCACTAAAAATTTAAGTCTGAAAAATTATATGGTGTAGTTGTGACAACGTCTGGCAAACCAACTATAGGGATCTTTCATATCAAATATTAAACAAAGCCAACCCTGCTTCTTTATTAATGTTAATGTTGGATATTTTAAAACTGTCTTAGATCAATAAAGTCTCATTTTAGTTTATTTTGCAGTGTTAATTGTAGGATAGGAAGAGAGAAAGGAAGAAAAGAAGAGGAGAGATGAAAAATGAGAGAGAAGGGGAAAAGAGAGGAGAGGAGACAAGAGGGGAGGGAACAGGAGAGAAGCTGAGGAGAGAGGAGGAGAGTCAATATTATATAATGCTGATCTCAGAGACAGGAAATTCTTTGTATACTCAAGTTTCTTCTCCATTTTATATTACTAGATAACTAATTTCTGATCTTAGAGTTAGAAAGACAAATTCAAATTCTGCCTCAAACACTTGATGCATGATTTTGAGCAAGTTATGTTGCCTCACGGTGCCTCCATTTTCTCATCTATGAAATGGGGATAACAACAATATCTACTCTTGAGGGGTGTTATGAAAATCACTTAAATAATGTTTAAAGTACTTTGTAATCCTGATGTACTAAATAAATGCTAAGAATTATATTGACCCTGTGATCCTGGGCAACTGTTCAAGATTATATATTTTACAACTGTTGCAAAACATCAGCATTTATAGAGATAATGCCTTCCCTTAGAATTCTCTAAGTGAAATCATAGAAAATCATATCTTATTAAGCACTGCTAAAAAAAAACCAGACTTTTTCTATTTATTTGAAAATATTCTCCATGAAGATACACATTTTATTTTATTTTACCATTCTTTTTTCCCTTATCTGTCAGGTAGAATAGCAAATATTCAAACACTAGAAATTATGAATAAATTTTATTAGATATCTTTCTAAAAATAAAACCTTAAGGACTCCTAGCAAAGTTAATAGCACTACATAGAATCAGGTGATGAAATGGTCAACTAAAGGAATTATTTTGCTTCTACAATTATTTCTTTGAACACCAGTCATACCATTTGTATATAATGATGCTTCCTAAAAATGTTGAAATCAAAGTTTTACTCTAGGGCAGTAGTTTCCAAACTTTTTTGGCCTACGGCCCCCTTTCCAGAAAAAAATATTACTTAGCGCCCCCTGTCACATACTATCACCACCCCCTTACAGTTATTCACCACCCCCAAATGTACCTGTGACCATCACCGCCTTCCTGGATTGCTGAAGCACCCACCAGGAGCAGTGGCGCCCACTTTGGGAATCACTGCTCTAGGGCAATGTTTCCCACTCTTGCTTTTGCCTTGATATTTTGATATTTCTTTAGCTAGAGATTTAAATGGCATACCATTTCCTAAACAGATGGCAAAATAGTCACCAAATCATTATAGAAGTAGACAAAAAGTCTTTCAAAAGGGCATAATTCTTTTGAGAAATTAATAACTTCCTTAGTATATTAGGGCAAGTCAACAAAGAAAATAACATATTCATTGATAAGTGATAAACTGAGGGCTTTCAGAGGGAACATTGAAGAAATCTTGAGATCATCTTGAAATTTTATTTATATTGAGTAGAAAGTGGGTTTTACTCATATAAACAGGAAGAGATAGTGAATCAAAAAACTTAGAGTATGCAAAAATTTTATACCTTTCTCCTGTATACAAGAGGATAAATTTATCTCAAAAAGCTAAATTTAAGATACTTAGCAGCAAAATAGATTGGATAGTGTTCGACTTTGAATCAGAAAGGTCAAATATTTTGTTTCAGACACTTAGAGTAGTACCAAGGGACCCAAGGGATGTCATTTAACATCTCAGAGCCTCTGTGCCTTTACCTGACACTTGGGACCTTCCTAGACCTAGACTATTTCCCCTATGAATATTTTTGGTAGAATTTGGCTAATTGAATAGCAAAATTCAAGTCATAATTCAAATATTTAAGTTCTGAATACATTCTTGTCAGTTATACCCCCCATAGCTGACATTTGAATATACTATTCCAAAGAAATGAAAAAAGATATTTTTGTGATTCTTAGTATCATACTTACAATAAGTTATTATTAAACTTTCTCACAAGGGAGCTTCAGTAATTGGTTTGAACACAGGAATCTGTATTAAAGAGGGATTTAACTATACAAATCTGCTATCTGTAAATGGGGAAAAAGATAAATAGTTCAATAAAATACAACAAATATGGGATTCTTGATGACTGAATTGACTGGAACACATTTGAATGTGAATATTTCCTATAAAATCAAATCACTGTTGTCATTCATGGAAACTGTACAAATGCATCTTTCAGTATATGTATGTAGTGTTCTCTTTAGGAGATTATCCAAATGAGAACTCAGAAGTTAGGTGATGGACAGACCATACCATGATACAAGATACTTTGTGCAATTATAAAGTTATTATTTATGAATCATCAGCAGTACATTTCCTTTTAGTAGTTGGCCAATATACACAATTGACTCAATAAAACACCACATTTATTGAAATGTTTGTAAGATATTTTTATCATAATAATAATATCATATATAAATTCATAATAATGAATATCACAAGAATCATGACAGTGGTCATCATAATTATAAGAATAGTAACAAAACAATGCCTCCATAAACCTAGAATATAGTCCCCCAGAATGATGCATAGCATTTAAGATAAAATGGGAGCACACAGAAAGTATACAAATACAAAGTTACACACTTAAACATATGGGGTCAAGGAAAAACATTCTTCCTATATATGGCATTTGGTATATGTTATGTCTAAGCTTTTCTCCCTAGCTTTTCTATGATAGTGTCCTCATATTGGTCCCTCTGAGCCCAAAGTCTCTTCTGGGTATATCACTTCATTGAGATCCTTTCAGTAATTTGACTTCCAAGAGCCAGTAAATTCTTTAGACAAACAAAAGTTCCTCTAGTCTCCTGTCTTGCTTGACAGGACTACTCATTGTTGGAAAGAATGAAATGAATGAAAGAAAAACTTTCTACATGCTTATTATATCCCATATACTGACCTAAGTAGTAGGGACACAAATTAAAAAGAAAAGCAATTCTTGCCCTTGGTAAGCATAAATTTAAATGGATTTAGTGTCTCCTAATGAGAAACTATCTCTATTTCAAAACACTATGAACTTATAGGAGAAAGTGGGGAGAGAGAGACCCCCCTCAATCTCCATTGAAAAATTACTCTCTATCAAGTCCTGAGCTCTCTTCCAAAGTTGCCTTCTGTCTCAATTCAAAGAACTTAAATCCTTTGGAATTGCCTCTTGACTTAAATATTTCTTTGGAAAGTTTATCTTAGTTTTAATGTGTCACTACAGGGGTACTTGATCCCTTGACATCCACTGATGGCCACTCATACTCTAATTCTTCCAAATTTGACTGAAGAATTCTTTTCCTCTTAAAGGTATAACTCCTTTTTAGTACCTTATTTCATTATCTCTTGTATTTCCATAATTTTATCAGCAGGAATGTGTTTGGAGTGGAATATTAACTGTTCAGGGATGCCTTTTGTAGCACTCCCCAAATTAGTTGTTATTATTCTTTTTTTTTCTTTTAAATCAACACTCTGTCCTTATCTCTAATCTGGCTTGAAATACTTTAATGCAATCCTGTTTCTTCTCTCATATACATCATTCCCAACCCAAATACATAAATATGAGGATGCACATGACTTCTTGGAATAAAACTCATATACCTAGTATTCCTTTACAAGCAATGATGCACCATTGAGGAATAGCTTTCTTATTTCAGGATTTCATGATGCTAGTGACTATGGAGCCAAATAAAATTAATAAAGCCTAATAATGATAATGATCATCATGTTAGTGGTGGTGATGATATATAGCAAATGTGTATTGTCTTGACTAAAAATCATCATAAGGCAAAGAATACAACTATAAAATACCTTTTTAGACACAGAAAGGATGATAACACAAGGATTCTGGAATTTTACCAAGATCCTCCCTGTAACCATAGGAAATTAAGCAATTATTGTTTCCAAAGAAATTTTATAATATGAGCTCATGACTTTTGCCTGTTTTGTACTGAAATATGACTAGACTTCTGATTTGTTTCCTTTTCTGAACTGGTACAAGTAACTTGGGACACAACTACTTCCTTTCCTTGGACATTTTTTATTTGAGCATATTGAGGTATACATTCTCTGTTTTAAAAGGAGAATGTCCTACACATTGAGTATCAGTGGCTATCATCCAGATTCTGCCTAGTATATCTGTTACTGATTTGTAGAGTTTGCTAAAAGCAATAAAAATAATAATTTTTTTCTAGAGCAAAACTTATTTACTCTTTACAGTCTCAGATATTATGTGGTCATAACATATGGGAAGATTTAAGACTGGTCTGATAAAAACTACCAGGAGGCAATCTAGTGTCACAAGTCCAAATTGGACTACATCATGGTACAGATGCATTTAATCTGGTTCAAAGGTTAAATATTATATTCAATTTTTGTTATAGAATTTCTTTCAGTTAAAAAAGTTCAGAAATATTTCATCACAAAATCATCTCATAGCCTCAAACATGCACAGAAAACAAATTAAAGAGAAGAGATTGGCCTAAAAAAGGGGAAAAATCATGGCAGATCACACATATTGTACTGTCTGGACTTTTATAACTGAGATAGATACCCTGATTTACTTTTAACATAGTTTTCATAATCTTAAACATGTGATAGAAATAGATGAAAATCATCTTGGGCTAAATTTTAAAAACTTGAATCATACTGTAACTGCAGAATGCATATCACAGGAAGATCAAGCCCCAAAAGGAATGAATCACTGAAGAGAGAGTGTTCGATTTAGAGTCAGAGATCTTAGGTTCAAAAACTGTTTTAGTTACTTGATAGCTGAAATTTTAGGCAAGTTACTTAATATCTCTCAGCCTCAATTTTTTTCACCTCTAAAATGAAAATGTGGGACTCTTTCAGCTCTTCTTTATAGTACTAAATATACAATTGTAGCATCTTGAGATCAATATCATCACTATAGCCAACTGGGGAATCCCCTTTAAAGATAAAAGTGGGTGGAGGGAACCAACATGGCAGAAAAGGTGTAGAGATCTACCTGATCTCTACCAAATTACCCTCCAAACAACTATGATATAATTCCTCAAAAGGAACTCTGAAGCAGCATAATCTATGAAATGATGGAGTGAAATAATTATTCAGCCCCAAAAGTTTCAAAGATCAGCACAAAAGATCTTTTTCACCATAGTAGAACTAGAGCACAAAGTAGCACACCAAGGCAGGACCCATCAGTGTAATAGGGCTTTGGGGCACTTGAATCAGCAACAAAGGCCTTTGGAATTCTTAGCTACAGACATTAAGATGAAATGGGCAACTTCTTCAAAGATTATAGGGCTACTTGCAAACCACAGCACAAGACAGGAGAGCATTAAACCATACCGCCTTAGAATAACTTAAAACTTCTAGATATCTATAACTAGCTCTGAAGGCAGCTGCCCAAAGAACCTAACACTTGAAAAAGTGTTTTATCCATCACAGTTACAGAGCCTGATGTTAAAAGATTTTTAAATTAATGAAAAAAGAAAGTAAAAAGGCTAGAAAATGAGCAAATGACAAAAAAAGAAAAGAAAAGAAAAAAGAAATTCAACAAAGAAAGTTATTTTGGTGACAAGGAAGACCAAAACATACACTCAGAATAAGACAACAAAGTCAATACTGTTGCATTCAGAGCCTCCAACAAAAATAAAAATTGGTCACAAGTACCAAAACAATTAATGAAAGAGCTCAAAAAGGATTTTCAAAATCAAATAAGAGAGAGAAAAAAGTTGGGAAAAGTTCTGAGAGTGATATGGGAAATTTGTCAAAGAAGAGTAAAGAATGCACAAAACAATACTAAATAAATTAATAATTTAAAAAACAAAATAGGCTAATTGGTAAAAGAGGCACAAAAATTCAATAAGGAGAATAATATTTAAAAAATAAAATGACAAAATGGAAAAAGAGTTAAAAAGTTCACTCAAGAAAATCATGTCCAAAAATTAGAATTGGGCAAATGAAAGCTAATAGCTACATTAAAAATCAAGAAATCAAGAAACAAATTTAAAGAAATAAAAAACAGAAAATGTGAAATATTTCCTTGGAAAAATGATGTTAAGATTAAAATGCATTGGCGAAAATATCTTAATTTACAATTATTCATTAAAAAATTAAGAGCAGATGAGAGAAAGAAAAAACATTCTTTTCATGTGTGGCACATCATCCCATTACCAAACTTAGACCAAGCTCAAAAGCCATGCCCATGAATAATTTCTTGTTCTCCTTTTCCTGCCACCTCAAAATGCTGGGACCCAAAATTTTTGCACTGAGCGACAGCCCCTTTTAAAGCCTGTTAGATTGGAGTGTTATGATCTAATTCTGGGCAATAAGTGGGTCTTCTGCATGCCAGGGGGTCTTGTGGACTCCAGAGATCCGTCATAGTACCTATTCCTGCTCTTCTCTTACCCAACTATTTTGATTAGATCAAATGGTGGGACATGTTATAGCTTAGTGCAAGTAAGATCAGTCCAATGCAATCAAACTTAATATAAAAATGTACCCCCTTTAAGTTACAAGTTTAATTTTGGAATCTTGAGATGCCCAACAAAAAGGAAGAGGTAATTTAACAAAAAAAAAATAAATTTAACAAAAATTTAATAAGTAATTGTCACAAAAAACTAAACTGGAAAATAAATACAAGAAAGGTAAACTAAGAATTATTGGGCTATCTAAAAGCCATGATTAAAAATAAGAGATCTTATATTTTCAATAAATTTTCGAGAAGAACTGCCCTAATATTCTAGAAGCAGAAAGCAAAAAATGAATTGAAAGTATTCACTGATCACTTCTTGAAAGAGATCCTAGGACAACTCCCAGAAAAAGTATAATCAAATTCTAGAATCCCCAGGTCAAGGAGATAATATTGCAAGTAGTCAAAAAGAAGCAATTCAAAAATTGAGAGTGAGTCAAGATAACATAGTATTTAATAATTTCTACATTAAAGGAGCAGAAGGCCTGAAAAAGTGTGCTTCAGAGATGAAAGAAGCTAAGACATCTACCAAGAATCATTTATCCAGCAAAACTAAACATCATACCCAGCAAAAACTAAACTTCAGGAGGAAAAAAGGATATTAAATGAAACAGAGAACTTTCAAACATTCTTGATGAGAAGACCATAGCTGAATGGAAAATTTGACTCTTAAATACAGGACTCAAGAGAACCATAAAAAGAAACACGAAAGAGAGATCTAAAGATAATCAATAAGGTTAAACTGTTTACAAACTTATGTGGTTAGATGATTCTTGTAATGCCTAAGAACTTTATCATTATTAGGGTAGTTAGAAGGAATAAACATAGACAGAGAATACTGATATGAGTTGGATTTGATAGGATAATATCTAAAAAATAAAATTTTAATATATGAAAAAGAGGAATGCATTAGGAGAAAAGAGAAAGGAAAAAATAGAATGGAATGAATTATTTTATGTAAAAGATACATGAAAAAGCCTTTACAGTGGAGTGAGAAATGGAGGACATTGGGAGAAGAGCACTTGAACCTTACCTTATCGGAATTTTCTCTATGAAGGAAGAATATACACAATCAATTGCATATAGAGATTTATTTATTTAACACTACAGGAAAGTAGGAAGAGAAAGGGATAAGAGAAGGGTGGTTGGATTGATGAAAAAGAGGACAAATTGGTAGATATGGCCATCATAAAATAAACAGAGGATGTAGGATGAAGAGAAATACACAATAATCATAATGATGCGAAATTTTTTACAACTCTCTAATAAAGGTCTCATTTCCCAACTACCTAAAGAAATGAGTCAAGAATATAATAATACAAGTAATTCTCAAATAGATAAATGGTCAAAGGGTATGAATAGACAATTTTCAAAATAATAAAAGCTCTCTGTAGTCATGCAAATATACTCTAGTTCTCTACTAATTAAAGAAATGAAAACTAAAAGAATTCCAAAGTACCATCCCACAGCTATCAGATTGGCTATTATGATAGAAAAGGAAAATGACAAAACTTTTTGATGGTGGAAAAATTGAGGCATTAATGAATTGTTGTGTGCTTATTTTACCATTTTAGAGAGAAATTTGAACTTATGCCCAAAAGCTCATATATAAAAAATATGCACTTTTTGACACAACAATAACATTAGGTGTGTAACTCAAAAAGAATTTAAAAAAAGGGAAAGAACCTATATTTTTTTAAAAGAAGTAGATCTTTTTGTGGGGGCAAAGAATTAGAAAGTGAGGTGATCTTTATCAATTGAGGAATAGCTGAGTAAGTTATATTATATTTTTTTTAAAATGGCATACTATTGTAGTATAAGAAATGACAAGCATGAGGAGCTCATTAAACCTGGAAAGACTTCTACAAACTGAAGCAGAATGAAATAAGCAGAATCGGAAGAAAATTGTACAAAGCAATAGGAATAACCATGAATGACTTACCTATTCTCTGCAATGAGCAGTACACTTATCCAAAACAATCCCCAAAGACTCATGACAAAAAATTGCCATCTGCTTCCAGAGAAAGAACTGATGAAGTTTATATCTAGACAAAAGCAAGTTTTTTTTCACTTAATTTTTTTGTTTGAATTTCCTTCTACAAGAAGATGGAAAAATGTTTTACATGATTGGACATGTAAAAATCTTTATGAGATTTCTTACCATCTCACATAGCAAGCAGGGAAGGACAGAGAGAATTTAAGATTCAAAATTCTTTTTACAATATTATAAACTGTTTTTACATGTACCTGGGGGGAAAATGAAATAATTTTAAAAGGAGAAAAAATAATTAAAATATATTTTTTGCCCCAAGATTTAACATTAAGAGACATATGGGTATGATGGCTAAAGGACTGGAATTTTGGTCAAGAGTCCTGGATTTTAACCCCACCTTAGATCTCTGCTACTTCTGACTCCACAAAGACCCCATTAAAGGGACTTTGAAAAAGTCTCAATTTCTTCACCTGCAAATTGAAATCATAATTCCACTGTCTATCTGGTGAGGTGATTTCTAATAAAACAATCTTGAACCTTGGCTGTGCACTGTAAATGGGAGATATTATGTTTGGTATAGCTAAGTTTTTCTTCATTAGTTTTTTTTTTCTTTTATGGCTATTTTTTAATGTCCTTCAGTTGCTTCAAAATGGAATCTTTCTATAAACCCATAATTTCCAATTTTAGATCTTTAGAACAGCTTTAAAAAAATGAATTAGTACATCTTAGTAAGAAAAAATGATACACAAAGGAAACTAAGTAAATCAGTACAGCCTAAACCCTCCAACTGGAAGAACACCAAGCCAAAGGGATTTAATCCCTTTTGCTTTCTCCTTGCAGAGAGATAAATTAGAAGAAATGAATGCTGGCATGCCAATTTTTTAACTAGAATGTGCCAGCATGCTTGGTTTATGCTAATGGTGAAAAAAAAACTATATAAATGTTTCCTAACAGCATAGAACACATTGGGGGAAAAATGCAAAATCTTCAGGGAGTTAAAAAGAAAAGTTCCTGATCATCAGAAATATGTTTTCTCAAGAAAATCTGTGCTGAAATTCTTAATTATAAAATTGCAAACCAATATTTAGGAACTTAATTGCCTGATAAATAAAGTCAGAGTATTATAGGTATCTTTTAAATAGTACTTTCAAAGGTGGTATGAAAATGAGAATTTCTCTATGAATTACTAAGTAAAAAATTCTTTAAAAAGAATGTAATTTTGGCTTCTGGGTTAAGATGGTGGCTGAGTAGAAGCTGAGCCACTTTCTCTCCTTACCAATCGATATAGCTTACCTCCAAAGGACAAAAAAAAAGAAACAAATCCAGATGAAAGAAGGGACCCCACAATAGGGTGCAGTATTGAAAGTATGTGGGATTTGGGCACTTTATGCTATAAGGGGGGAACTCCCTATTTGATGGGGAGCTCCCATCAAAACATGAGTGGATCAAACCTCCCCAAACCCACCAACAGTACCAGAGTCAGAGGTTGCACTCTGCAGTCAGAGTGAGTGGGGGCAAAAATCTAGCCCCTTGGCAGCTAGCTGGAACTACTAGAGCTTGCCCCTGAAAGCAGCAAGATCTGAGATCCCAGGCGGCTGGAAAACTCAGACCTTTGACAGGGGAGTGGGGCTGAGAGAGGCAGCAGCAGCACCCAGCACACTCAGACTCAGCTGAGAGAAAACCTCAGGTGGAGGAGCAAGCTTGGGTCAAGTTCTGGGCTGTGGAAAGCTGACTAGGGACATGGGGGCTCAGCCCTGAAAACAGGAAGACTAGAGGCCACAGGAGGGTACCCAGAGAAGCCATGAGACTCACAAAGTAGCCTCAGGTAAAAAACTGCTCTCTAACGCCATACAAAGAGAATAAGATTGCCTTACTCAGACTTCTGGCAGATAAAGCATAATGATGCCAAACAAGGCTCAAGAAATAAACAAGAAGATCAAGAAAAAAGCTCTAACACTTGATAACTTCTGCACAGAAAAAACCCAGAAAACAGAGGAGGATAAACAATTTAAAGACATCCAAACCTTCCCCTCAAAAAATGGGAATGGGTCACAAGATCTTGAAAAGTTAAAATCTGATATCATGAGAAAGATGGAAGAGATCTGGCAAGAAAATAACAGTTTAAAGGGCAGAATTTCACAACTGGAAAGTGAGGCTCAGAAATAAAATGAATTGATAAGCAAACTGAAGACCAGAAATGAGCAGCTAGAAGCCTTGAAGAACCAGATAGACCAGATAGAAAAGGAAAACCAAAAGATTATAGCCAAAAACCAGTTAGAATTGGGCAATTAGAAGCCAATGATCTCACAAGACAACAAGTATTAATAAAGCAGTCAAAAGACTGACAAAATAGAAAGAAACATGAAATATCTCACTGAGAAATTGACAGATCAAGAAAACAGGTCTAGAAGAGTCAATTTGAGAAACATTGGTCTTCCTGAAAAAGCAGAAATTAATAGCAATTTGGACTCCATACTAAAAGAAATTATTTAGCAAAACTACCCTGAAGTTCTACAACAAGAGGGCAATATAGACATTGAAAGGATTCATAGATCACCCTCTACACTAGATCCTGAAAAGACAACCCCCAGTAATTTAATAGCCAAATTCAAGAGCTTCCAAGTAAAATAAAAATATTACAAGAAGCCAGAAAGAGACAATTCAGATATTAAGGAGCAACAAACAGGATCACAAAGGATCTGGCAGCCTCCACACTAACGGATTGCAAGGCTTGGAATATGATATTCAGAAAGGCAAGAGAACTAAGTCTACAACCAAAGATCACCTACCCATCAAAACTGACTATATATTTCCAGGGGAAAGTATGGGCATTCAACAGGATAGACTATTTCCAAGTATTTGCACAGAAATGTCCAGCACTAAATGGAAAGTTTGATATCCAACCACAAAAACCAAGAGAAATATGAAAAGATAAAGAAGAAACAGAGGGGAAAGAAAGAAAATTCATATTTTTATATTTACCTCTTTAAGGGCCTAAATAAGATCAAATTATTTGTATTCCTATATGGAGAAATGTTATATATAATTTTCAAAAACTGTATTCACTGTTATAGTAATTAGAAGAATTATTCATAGGGAGAGGTTTGAGCACTAAATGGTCTAAAATGAGACAGAGTGGGAAAAAAGAGGGGGGGGTGAATAGGAGAAGGCATTAAGAGAAACTTGAATGAATAAGAAAAATAGGATATTCTATACCACACAAAGAGAGCATGGGAAGGGGAGGGGATGAATACTATTATAAAAAGGAGAGGAAGAGAGGATTAAGAGGTACTATTTATACCTTATTCTCAGCAGATTTGGCCCTGAGAGGGAAGAGTAGCTATATCCATTGGGATATAGAATTCTATCTAACCCTACTGAGAAAGTCAGAAGGGATTAACCAAGGGGAGCAGGAGAGTGGGGAGGTCAAAAAAGGGAAGGGAGGAGAGGGGGGAGGGAATTTGTTAGGCCTTTAAAAATAAAAAGAGGGGAATAATAAGGTAGGGGGTAGAAAGGGAAGTAAATCAAAGGAGGGGACAAGGGGGACTGGTCTAAAAAAGACAACTGGTTTAAAAGGAAATACCGTAAGAGGAAGGGGTAGAACTAGGAGAGGATATCAAAATTATAACTCTGAATGTGAATGGGATGAACTTGCCCATAAAATTGAAGCAAATAGCAGAATGGATTAGAAACCAAAACCCTACCATATGATGTCTACAAGAGACACATAAGAGGCAGGTAGACATACACAAGTTTAAGGTCAAGGGCTGGGGCAAAATCTTATGGTCTTCAAAGGAGAAAAAGAAGGCAGGATTGGTGATCATGATCTCTGACAGAGCCAAAGTAAAAAATAGATCTGGTTAAAAGAGATAGGGATGGTAATACATCCTAATAAAAGGCAGTATAAACAACGAGGAAATAACAGTACTCAACATGTATGCACCAAATGGTATAGCATCCAAATTCCTAAAGGAGAAACTGGCAGAGCTCAAGAAGGAAATAGATAGTAAAACCATACTAGTGGGAGATCTAAATATAGCTCTTTTAGATTTAGATAAATCAAATCAAAAAAATAAATAAGAAAGATATAAGAGAGGTGAATGAAATGCTAGAAAAATTAGAAAGAACTATTTAATTAATAAATAAGACTAGAAGCTGGTACTTTGAAAAAACAAACAAATTTGACAAAGTACTTGTCAATCTAATTTAAAAAAGGAAAGAAGAAAACCAAATTATCAGTATCAAAGATGAAAAAGGGAGATCTCACCTCTAGTGAAGATGAAATCAAGGCAATCATTAAAAACTATTTTGCCCAATTATATGGCAATAAATATAGAAATCAAGATGAGATGGATGAATATTTACAAAAATATAAATTTCCTAGATTAACAGAAGAAGAAATAGAATACTTAAATAATCCCATATCAGAAAAAGAAACCAAACAAGCCATCAAAGAACTCCCTAAGAAAAAATCCCCAGGACCAGATGGATTCACAAGTGAATTCTATCAAATCTTCAAAGAACAACTAATTCCAATACTATACAAACTATTTGACATAATAAGCAAAGAAGGAGTTCTACCTCCTACCTCTAACTCCTTTTATGATACAAATATGGTACTGATCCCAAAGCCAGGTAGATCAAAAACAGAGAAAGAAAACTACAAACCAATCTCCTTAATGAACATAGATGCAAAAATCTTAAACAGAATACTAGCAAAGAGACTCCAGCAAGTGATCACGAGGGTTATTCATTATGATCAAGTGGGACTTATAGCAGGAATGCAAGAATAGTTCAAAATCAGGAAAACCATCCACATAATTAACCATATCAACAAGCAAACCAAGAAAAACCACATTATTATCTCAATAGATGCTGAAATAGCCTTTGACAAAATACAACATCCATTCCTATTGAAAACTAGAAAATATAGGAATCAAAGGACCTTTTCTAAAAATAATAAACAGTGTATACCTAAAATCATCAACAAGCATCATATGCAAGGGGGATAAATTAGAAGCCTTCCCAATAGGATCAGGCATGAAACAAGGATCCCTACTATCACCTCTATTATTTAACATTGTACTAGCAGTAGCAATTAGAGAAGAAAAAGAAATTGGAGATATTAATTAGATATCTTTAGATAATATATATTAAAAGAGGCAACAAGAAGATTAAGCTATCACTCTTTTCAGATGATATGATGGTCTACTTAAAAAATCCTAGAGAATCAACTAAAAAGCTATTAGAAATAACTAACTACTTTTGCAAAGTTGCAGGATACAAAATAAGTGCACATAAATCATCAGCATTTCTATATATTTCCAACACATCACAGCAGCAAGAGGTAGAAAGTGAAACAGCATTTAAAATCACCCTAGACAATATAAAATACTTAGGAATCTATCTACCAAAACAAACACAGGAATTATATGAACACAACTACAAAACACTTTCCAAACAATTAAAGCTAGATCTAAAGAATTGGAAAAACATTGATTGCTCATGGGTAGGACAAGCTAACAAAAAATGACCATTCTACCCAAATTAATTTACCTATTTAGTGCCATACCTATCAAACTACCAATACACTTTTTTACTAAATTATAAAAAAAACTATAACAAAGTACATTTTGAAGAACAAAATATCAAGAATATCAAGGGAAAAATGAAAAAAAAACATGAAGGAAGGTGGCCTAGCAGTACCAGATATTAAACTATACTATAAAGCAGTGGTTATCAAAATGATTTGGTACTGACTAAGAATCAGAAGGGAGGATGAGTGGAATAGACTTGGGTTAAGTGACATTAGCAAGACAGTGTATGATAAACCTAAAGAACCCAACTTTTGGGACAAAAATCCACTATTTGACAAAAACTGCTGGGAAAATTGGAAAACAATATAGGAGAGATTAGATTTAGATAAACATCTCACACTCTACACCATGATAAATTCAGAATGTGTGAATGACTTGAATTTAAAGAAGGAAACGATAAGAATATCAGCTGAATATAGAATAGTATACCTGTCAGATCCATGGGAAAGGGAAAATTTTAAAAACAAGCAAGAGTTGGAAAAAATTACAAAATATAAAATAAGTAATTTTGATTATATTAAATTAAACATTTTTTATACAAACAAAAACAATGCAACCAAAATCAGAAGTGAAACAACAAAGTGGGAAAAAATCTTTGTAACAAAAAAACTCTGACAAAAGTCTAATTACTCAAATATACAATGAGCTAAATCAATTGTATAAAAAAATCAAGCCATTCCCCATTTTATAAATGGAAAGGGACATGAATAGGCAATTTTTAGATAAATAAATCAAAACTATCAATAAGCACATGAGAAAGTGTTCTAAATCTCTAATAATTAGAGAAATGCAAATCAAAACAACTCTGAGGTACCACCTCACACCTAGCAGATTGGGTAAAATGATATCAGGGGGGAGTAATGAATGTTGGAGGGGATGTGGCAAATTAGGACATTAATGCAATGCTGGTGGAGTTGTGAACTGATCCAACCATTCTGGATGGCAATTTGCAATCATGCTCTAAAAGACTGCCTGCCCTTCAATCCAGCCATAGCATTGCTAGGTTTGTACCCCAAAGAGATCATAGATAAACAGACTTGTACAAAAATATTTAATCTCATGCTTTTCGTGGTGGCAAAAAACTGGAAAACGAGGGCATGCCCTTCAATTGGGGAATGGCTGAACAAATTGTGGTATATGCTGGTGATGGAATACTATTGTGCTCAAAGTTATAATAAACTGGAGGAATTCCATGTGAACTGGAAAGACCTCCAGGAATTGAAGCAGAGTGAAAGGAGCAGAGCCAGAAAACTTTGTACACAGAGACTGATACATTGTGGTAAAATCAAATGTAATGGATTTCTCTACTGGCATCAATGCAATGACCCAGGACAATTCTGAGGGATTTATGGAAAAGAACACTACCCACATTCAGAGGAAGAACTGCAGGAGTGGAAACACAGAAGTAAAACAACCACTTGAACACATGGGTTGATGTGGACACTAAATGACCACACCAATGCAACTATCAATAAGATGTAAATAAGTCTTCACTGATCACACAAGTTAAAACCAGTAGAAATGCATGTTGGATAAGGAAGGGGGGGTTTAAAGAGGGGCTGAAAGGGAAAGTAAAAACAGGAATCACATCATGGAAAATTTTTCTAAAAAAATAAAATATTTAAATCTAAAAAATAAATAAATAAAAAGAATGTCATTTTCCCCTCTCCCCATATTCCAACTCTAAGTAGTTAGCAGTAAATAAAATGATTTGTTAGGTATAGAAAAGGGTTATATAGGAGTAAGGGTGGTTATATGTATTATTTCTACAGAGCCATGATCTCTTTGATATGAATGTTTGCTGTAATGATGCATATTGCAACTCATTTATACCTCCCCATGCTCTATGACTCAGTTATAGTTTCCTCCCTTAGATTTTCTGCCTAATGACAATGCACTGAAAGAACTTAAGACTTATTAATTTTCTCTTTATCATGAAAGAATATTACTGGAACATATAGAGCATCTCTTGCCTTCAAATATGAATAGCTTCTTAAAACACAAACTAATGCATCTTTAATGTCATCTTGAGAAGGAAGATAAATTAAATCATTAAAACTACTGTATATCTGTTACTTTGGGACAAAATTAGTGAGTTTTGAAAATGGCATAACCTGAGGTTGGACTATAGATCATGAATTTTTTCTACTTTTCTTGTGCAGTTTGTGTCCTATAGTGATCTTGGACAAAACACTTACATTTTCTAGGCATTTTTCTTCATTTTTAAAAATGATGTTGTTGGAATAGATGACTTCTTAAATTCTTTTTGAGGTGTATGTTTGTACTATTCTCTAATTCTTTAACTCTGGTAAACATTCCAAAGAATATCTATTCAATGAATCTGAGAGTTTTCTCTAGATGCTTCAATACTGCATGGACTCATTCTGTTCTCAACTCAAAGAAACTTAAAATTTCATGGAGGAGATATCACATGAACAAATAATTTTTGCCCAGTCCTGAGGAAAAATATCATAATTTCAAAGCCCAGTACTCCAAAAAAACTATGTGTTATCTGAGGACAGAGAGTCTATCTTTAGAGAAGTCTTCATGGAGATTATGTCCTTAGAAGAAGTAGACTCTAACAAGAGTAGATTAGGGTTAGGCTCACTTTAGTTATGGATGACAGCTAAATACAGTCTCAGATACAGGTAATGTTAGAAAAACTGAGACAAGTGAATAATTCAATTTGCCTGGCATATGGAGAACATCAGAGGTGGAGTATCTCAATAAACATAAATAATAATTTGAAACTAGATTCTGTAGGATGCTGAATGTCAAAGTACTTATTTTTATCTGGCAGACAAAGCTTAAACACTTAGGATATTTGAATATCTTAATAATAAAGAATGAATATAAGAGGTACATCAGATAAACTAAGTAGGCTGTAGTATGAAGTATGAATTAGGGAGGGGAAGGTCTTTAAATAGAAGAATGAGAAGTCCTGAGTGAGGCCCATAGCCTCTTCCCAAGCCTTTAGTGAGGCCCAAGCTCTGGCATGGGGCAGTAACCACTGTACCCATCCGGTGTACAGAGTGAGGTTCATAGCCCCTGGGCAAGCCCAAGGTGAGGCTCCAAGCCCTAGATTAAGTATGTCCACAGTGTACCTTGCAGGTGCCAGCCCAATGGGAGGCCCAGAGTACCTTCCTAAATCTACAGTGAGAATTCAACCACCAATTCAAGGCAATTCATGGTATAGCTGGACAGTGTAAACCTCCTAGTGAGTTCTAGAACCTCTACACAAATATGAAATGAGGCCATTAGCTTCAGTACAAGTTAATTCATAGTTCTCTGAGTCCTGAAAGCCATCATTGGGGCCTGGGGGAGACTAATAAGCAGTGGGAGATGATTTTTGTGAAAGCTAAAATTTGCAGAAATACAAAAGTATAGGTGAGTATTTCAGCAAAGAAAAACTGAAGTATAAGAGAATGCTTTGTCTAGCCAGAGAATAAAATCTCGCTTTAAAATAATGGCAATGTTAAAAAAAGCCTGGGAAATTAACAAACATCATTAAAATACATAAGGATAGAAAATTATTATAAAAACAAAGAAGAACAAGGCATAAACTCAGAAAAGTACAGTAAGAACAAAGCAGCTATATGTAAAACTTTCAAATAAAAAAGTATGTTGGTCTCAAAATTTGGAAGTGCTCAAAAAGGATTTTAAACAATCAAATAAGAGAGTGAGAGGGAAAATTAGATGAAGGAATGAAAGTGATGTAAAAAGAAAATATCTTTAGAAGCACAATTTGTCAAAAGGAAAAAACAGGTACAAAATCCAAAGAAGAAAAGAATTTTTTTAAAGTAGACTTGACCAAAATGAAAGAGAAATTGAAAAGTTCATGTAAAAAAATAATTCCTTAAAAATAAGAATTGGCCAAGTAGAAGCTAATGACTTCATGAGATATCAAGGAAAAAATAAAAACAAAATCAAAAGAATGAAAAAAAATAGAAAACATGAAATATGAAAATTCTCATTAGAAAAACAACAGACCTAGAAAATAGATCCAGAAGAGACAATTTAAGAATAATTGCACTATCCAAAATCCATAATTAAAAAAAAGAAGTTTGGACATTATATAACAAGAAATCATCATACGAAATTATCCTCATATTCTTGAATGAGAGGAAAAAGTAGAAATTTAAAGAATCTACCAATTACCTCCTTCATGAAATAAATCTCCAAATGACAACTCCCAGGAATATAACAGTTAAATTACAGAGCTCCCATGCCAAAGAGAAAATATTGAAAACATCCAAAGGAAATAATTTACATATCATGAAAACACAACCAGGAATACGCAGGACTTGACAGCTTCTACATTAAAGAATCAAATGGCTTTAAATAGGGCATTCCAAAAGACAAAGGAAGTAGGTTAACAACTAAGAATCACTTACCCAACAAAATTGAATGTTTTTTTTTGGAGGATAATGGTCATTTAATAAAATAGAAAACTTCTAAGGATTCCTGATGAAAAGAATAGACCTAACCAGAAAATTTGATGTTAAAATGCAAGGCCGAAGAGAAGCATATAAATATAAACAAGTATATAAATATGAACAAGAAAGAGAAAAATTTAAGTGATTCAATAAGGTCAAACTTTATATCCCTATATGGAAAGATGATATTTATACAAAATTTATATAAAATCTTGAAAATTTTATAATTATTAGAGCAGTTTAAGGAAGTATACATAAACAAAATATGATGGATTGAATTGATTAGAATGACATAAGGTTCCCCTCAAAGAAATCAAATGGTGAAAAATATTATTTCCTTGAGAGAAAAGAGAAGGGAGAGGTAGAAGGGTAAATTATTTAATCTAAAGAGGTATAAAGTGGAGAGGACGATGAATATGGTGACAGACAACACTTAAATCCTGCTCTTATCTGAAAAGCCTCACAAAGGGAATAACAATCATACTCATTTGGGCAACAAATCCTATCTTACCCTTCAGAGAAGTAGGAAGGGAATAAGACAAGGAGTTTGAGGTTCATAGAAAGGAGGATTAAGTGGGGAGTGGGCTATGCTTAAAAA
The DNA here is from genome assembly GCF_016433145.1 of Gracilinanus agilis. Classification (NCBI taxonomy): domain Eukaryota; kingdom Metazoa; phylum Chordata; class Mammalia; order Didelphimorphia; family Didelphidae; genus Gracilinanus; species Gracilinanus agilis. Next base: position 452,683,311 of record NC_058133.1, read on the forward strand.
GAAAATACTAGTGAGTTTTGACAGAGGGAAAGAAGAGAGAAAATGTAGGGGAAAAAAGGGGAAATAAGATGAAATGAAACACACCTTTAGTAATCATGAATATGATTATAAATGAGATGAACTCACCCATAAAATGGAACCAGAGAGAAGGGTGAGATAAAAACAAGAATCTTACAACATGCTTATAAGAAACACATTTGAGGCATGCAGACACATATGGTCTGATAGGGTAAGGAAAGGATCTGGAGCAGAATTTTTTGTGCAGCATCCAAAATAAAATAGGCAGGAGTAGAAATCATGTTAAAGCAAAATAAATATAACAAAGAGATTAGGAAGTAATCTGCATCTTGATGAAAGACATCACAAAAATGAAGTAATAACAACACTAAACATGTATTTACCAAATGGTATAGCCTCCAAATTTTTAATGAAGAAATTAAATGAAGAATAGAAAAAATAGACTTCAAAACTATACTGGTGGGAAAACTCAATTTTCCATTCTTGAAAGAAAAAATAAATCTAACCATAAATTTAACAGGAGAGGAATTAAGGAGGTGAATGATTTTTAAAGAAATTTTAGATTTAATAGTTGTTTGGAAAATATTAAAAGGGGACAGAAAGGAATAACTTCTTTTCAGAAGTAAAAGGCACCTACACAAAAATTAACCATGTATTATGTCACAAACAAATGCAGGAGAGTAGAAATGATAAATGCATCTTTTATAAATCGTTATGCAATAAAAATTACAAAAATAAGAGTCTTTGGAAAAAATGGAAAATTTATAGGAAACTAAATAATCTAGTTCTAAAAAGGGGGTTGGTCAAAGAACAAATTATAGAAGCAATCAATAATTTCATTAAAGAGAATGAGGAGACAACATATCAAAATTTTTGAGATATAGCCAAAGGAGTGTTTAGGAGATATTTTGTATCCCTAAACCTTTACTTCAATAAAATTGATACAAATGAGATCAATGCATTGGTTATACAGCTAAAAAAACTACAAAAAGAACAAATTATAAATCTCAAGTTAAAATACAAATTGGAAATCCTAAAAATGAAAGGATAAATTAATAAAATTGAAGGTAAAAGAACCATGGAACTATTAAATAAGAACCAGGTTTTTTTAATTAAAAAAAGATAAAGCATTAGTTAATTTTATTAAGTAAAGGAAAGAGGAATATCAAATTAACAATATCAAAAATCAAAAGGGTGAATTCACCACCACTGAAGAAGAAAAATAAAGTAATCATTAGGAACTATTTTGCTCAATTGTCTTACAATAAATTTGACACTGTAAATGAAATGGATGAATATTTACAAAACTATTCTTTAACTAGATTAATCAAAGAGGAAATACAATATCTGAGTAATCCCATCTCAGAAAAAAATATTGAGCAGGCTAAATGGATTCACAAATGAATTCTATCAAACTTTTAAAAAAACATTAATTAGTTTTAGTAGTATAAAATTTTTTGGAAAAATAGATAAAAAATGAATCCTACAAAATTCTTTTTTATGATACAAATATGCTTTTGTTACCTCAGCCAAGAAGAGCAAAAGGAGAGAAAGAAAATTATAGGCCAATCTACTTCATGAACATAAATGTAAAAAAATAAGTAAAATGCTGGCAAGAATACTATAGCAACTATGCCCAGAGAGTGCTAAAAGATTGCTTGCCCTTTGATCCAACCATACCATTGCTGGGTTTGTACCCCAAAGAGATCATAGGAAAAATGACATATACAAAATTATTTATATCCCCTCTCTTTGTGGTGGCAAAAAACCCAGGATAACAAGGGTATGTCCTTCAATTGGGGAATGGTGGAACAAATTGTGGTATCTGTTGGTGATGGAATACTACTGTGCTCAAAGGAATAATAAACTGGAGGAATTTCATGTGAACTGGAATGACCTCCAGTAATTGATGCAGAGTGAAAGGAGCAGAACCAGGAGAACATTGTATACAGAGACTGTCACAATAGAATATAATGGACTTCTGTACTAGCAGTACTGCAAGAATCCAGGACAATTGTGAGGGATTTATGGAAAAGAACAGGAGTGGAAACAGAAGAAAAACAACTGCTTTAACACATGGGTTGATGAGGACATGATTTGGGATATAGACTCTAAATGACCACCCTAGTGCAATTATCAATAATATGGAAATAGGTCTTGATCAATGACACATGAAGGAACCAGTGGAAATGCCTTTTGGTTATGAGGTGGGGCAGGGAGGATTGGAGGCATGGAGGGGACAGTAAGAACATGAATCATGTAACCATGGGAAAATATTTTCTAAAAAATAAAATTAAAAAAAAAGAATACTATAGCAATATATCACAAGGATCATTAACTATGAGCAGTGGGATTTATACCAGGAACATAGTATGACTGGATAGAATATTAGGAAAACTATTAGCATAATTGACAATATCAATAACCAAACTAACAGAAATTATATGATTATTTTAATAGATGAAGAAAAAAATTCTTTGAAAAAATATAAAACCCATTCCTATGAAAAATATTAGAAACCACAGGAAATTTCCTTAAAATGTTAAGTGGAATTTGTCTAAAACCATCATCAAGTATCAACTACAATGGGGTTAAACTAGAAGCTTTCCCAATAATATCAGTGGTGAGGCATAGATGTTCATTTTCACCACAAGTATTTAATATGGTACTAGAAATTGTAGCTTTAACAATAAGAAAAAGAGAGGAATTAAACTAGACAATGAGGATACTAAGCTATCACTCTGCTGATTATATGGTAGTATTCTTAGAGAATCCTAGAGAATTAACAAAAAAAAATTGTTGAAATAATTAATTAATTTTAGAAAAAGTACAGAATATAAAGCAAACCCATATAAATCAACAACATTTCTACATATTACAAAAAATATCCAGCAGCAAGAAATAGAAAATGAAGCTCCATTTAAAATAACTCAAAATAATACAAAATACAAAGGAATTCATTTGCCAAGAAAAATTACACAATTACAAAACACTTTTCACACAAATAGTCAGTCAGAAACAATTGGGTAAGTATTAATTGGTCATGGGTAGGCCTAGCTAATTAAATAAAAATGACACTACTACCCAAATTATTTTGCTTATTCAGTTCCAGATCAATCAAACTATCAAAAATTAATTTATATTCCTATTAGAAAAAATGATAACAAAGAAATAATTAATGAGAAAATATGAAAGAAGATAGCCTTGTAGTATCAGATCTCAAACTGTACTATAAATCATATACCTATTTTGATCTCATCTTGATATAGCGTGTGAAATATTGGTCTATACCTACTTTCTGTCGTACTGTTTTCCAGTTTTTCCAGCAGTTTTGTATGAAATATTGAGATCTTATACCAAAAGCTAGGATCTTTGTATTCATCAAATATCAGATTGCTACGGTCACTTAACCTTATATGTTATTTTATCTGTTCTATTGAACCACAATTCTATTTTTTATCCAGTACCAAATTATTTTAATAATAACTGTTTTTATAAATTTATGCCAAGATGGCACAGGCATAAAGAAGGGATATTTGGAAAGATGGATAGAATAAGAATTAAAAAGCAAATGGGAGGAGACTAGGGAGGGACCATTGGAAAGGTGGGCCAATTTGGAACTAGAAGGGCAAAGAAAGAGGATAAAGGAGGATTTGAGAGAAGACTGTGAATTGAAATGTATAGTCAGAGGAAATTGGACATTGGAGGAACAATACAATGGAAATATCAAAAGAAGAGGATAAACAGTAAAAAGGAACAGAGAAGAGAGAAATGCTCAGTTGATAACTATGACATTGAGTATAATGGGATGAATTTACCCTTTGGAAGGAAAAGAACAACAGAAAGAATAAAAAACCATGACCTAGCATGTATTATTTACAAGTAGAATAATGAAAATGAGAGACATACATATAGATTGAAAGTAAGGGGCTAGAGCAAAATGTACTATACGTCAGCTGATCCAGAGAAGGCAAGGGTAGCAGTCATGATTTCTGACAGAGATGAGGCTAAAATGAATATAATTGGAGCAGATGAACCTGGTAACTATTGTAATAACATTTTCTGATTTAAAAAAAAATGGAGAGCAAGTTGAGTAACAACCAACAGGTTTTAATTCAGAATCTTACCCAGATGCCATGAGCCAAGGGGCAAGAGACAGTTGCTGCCAACTATAAAAAGGCATGAGCTGAGGCAAACAGACTCTCATTTGTGATAAGGGGACCCTGGGTCGCTGGGTGGGTAGGCCAAGCAACCTGCTCTAGTTACTTGTATCCTGCTCGATTGATTACCACACTATCAACTACTGAATAGAGCTTTGAGATAGATACCAATTACCTGATTAACAAGAAGAACATCATCAACCTCAGGCCATTTGGTCAAGGCCAAGGTACCTGGCCTGACCAGGGCCAGAGGGAGAGAGGCATCTCTCTAGCCAACTGACACAGCCTGATTATCTATTGACCATCCATCTCTATTATCTATAGTCTAGCATAGATTCCCAACACCTCATTTGTCAACCTTGATCCTTCCTCTGAGTTATTATAATTAAATTTTTAAGCTTATTTAGGTGAAAGCTGATTTTACCCTAAAGGTCAGTTTAATATTCTGGCATCTAGGGGAAGGGAAAACTTGGCTAAGTCACAGCCAACCGTGTTATCCATTCATTATCAACATCTATCTTTATCATCAACAATTATCCAATCAGTCCTCACATTTATCTATCAACCTAACCCCAAGACAAGTAGCCAGAGAAACTGTGTGATTCAGTTCACAGCTTCTCACACAGCCACTTAGTCTTGGGCACTGTAGGTAGGAATTGGTGCTCAGCTGAGCTACAAATATTTGGGGACCTTGTGTTCACTACCTCAACCTTGGTGTTCACTTGGACTTCCCATCCTTACTCAGCTTAGGTCCTTATACCACCTGAGGACCTTGGTCCATCTCTTCATCAGGCCTAATCCAGAAGCACCATATGCCCATAACACTATTATGTTAGGGGGTAGTATGGGTAATGAAGCATTATCAATATTGGGCCTGCATGTACTAAGTGTTACAGCACTCAGATTTTTAAGAGAAAAGGCAAATGATCTGGGGAGATAGAAATAGCAAAATAATAATAATGGGAGATTTTGACTAGATACACCTAAACAAATTTAAAAAAAATCAGTTAATGAGATGAATAGAATCTTAGATGAGTTAAATATGATACATATCTGGAGAGCCCTTATACACCTACATGAGTTTGCAGTGAACTTAAGCCTAACTATAAAAACCATCCAAACATACCTTCTGGTGGGACAATGATGATTTAGGGAGCAAAAATATACTGTAAAATTCTTACTTTGATGCTTATTATACAATGGAGGTAATCCTACATCCCTGAGAGGTTGTGGCATTGGAACAAAAGTTCCACTTGAAATGACCAAACTCAGTCTTGCTTTTATAAAGAATATGGTTCTAACAACATGGTCCTAGTAATGTATGTTAATTGACAACCAGACAGGTTAAGTTAATCAAAATAAGTGTTGATAGTAACATGAAGAACATTGCTAGAACAGCTGTAAATTTTCTTTTTAGAAAACAAAACAAAACAACAAAAATACATGAAAGGTTGTAAATCTATTGAAACATGTTCACTTTCACTAGGATTAGACTCTAAGAGCAATATTGAGAACATAAAAGCTGTATCTGTGTAAAATATTAATGGAAGCTCTGTTCGTAATGACAAAATAATTGGAAATAAAAATAATGCAATGAATGAGAGAAATAGCTGAATAGATCATGATATTTGAATATAATATATTTCATTATGTTATTAGAAATGATTAATATTGGAAATATAAAGAAAATAATGGAAATACATTTCCCTTGAGTTGAAAAGAGAATACAAGAATAATTCATACTATGAATGCATTTTAAAAGACTGCCACAAAAAAGGAGAAAAAAATTTCCAAGGAAAACAAACCCAAAGGGTACTTTACAACTAAATAATATTTATATTATATATTATATTATGTTATTATATATTATATTACTTAAAATGTAAACAATGTGGATTTTGTGGTTTTGCATGTAAATTTTTATGCATTCATTAAGTCAAGTGTTTTTTGTTGTTGGTAGTTATTAAATATATAATAAAAAAGAAAAACTAATAAAGCTTAAAAAATAAGGTAATACATAATATTAAACTGAGTTTTTGTTCTTTTTTGTTGTCTTAAAAATAACAGATTATAATATTTGGTGTTCACTGATCACTGTGGTCTATGACTTCACATTATCATCTACTTCAGGAACCTTCTCCTCATCCTGCCATCTTAAACAAAAGAAAAAAAACAATTTGACCATTTATGCATTGCCTTTTATTTTTATTTCTAGTTTTACCTATGATTATGCTGACTTTGTTTAGCTATTCTCTTTTTTTTTCACTTTCAAGATTATTTTTACTTAATCTTTGTCTCAGAGTAATAAATGCTCAGATGACTCAGGAAGTCAGAATCAATTGGACCTATGGAGGTGTGTTATGTCCACAGGGCGATCTGTAAGTGAAGATTATGCTTTCCATTATAAAATACAACTATGAAGTACTTACACCTGAAAGATGCACTAAATTTTAACAGAGCACCACCGTTGTGAATCTATATTTTAAAGGACTAGAGTTTTTTGTCTGTTACTGAGTAAATTTTTATCCCTGAAACAGAAATATAGCTGGAGGAGGTCATAAATATATTCTTTCCTTATCCTGGGAGGTGATGAGATTTATCTTAATAAGACTCTGAGGTTAGTGGCAATGGCATAGAGTAACTTACAGTGATTAGGTGTAGTTAGTTGAATACTATGAAAAAATATAGTGCCTAACATTAAATTACTTGTTATGATCATTATAACATTAAATAGAATTGTGAGATATCCAGAACCACAGAAAACTGGGTTGTTGATTTTTTAAAAATACTCAATTGTATAGGCAGGGTTTAATGTTCTAGTCATGTACATTATGCATTTATAGGGGATTTTGCTGTCAGCAATATCAGAGTTTAAATGTAAACATAAAAAGAAAACTACGTTTCCTACTTGCTCTTTTCCTTGCCATTTAAAATAGATGAGTCCTACCCACAGTTACATTTTTCAATTCAGCAGCCCCAGTATGTACGTTGTTAAAGATGAATTGATGAGGTTTTTAGAGTTAATGATCCAAATCCTATATTGCCATGATATTCAATGCATCAGTTTAGGAAAAGATATATAATCCCACGTGGTTGGCTTTTTATTGATGCTTGTGATAGAACCACATCTTCCAAAGGCCATCCAGGTACCATAGCTATGCCTCATATTAAAAATAAGTAGCACAATAAAGTCCATTCCCTACTCCATAGGCAAACAATTGGCAGCTTTTTACTTTCTGTATGCTCCTTTGCATTTACCTAATAATGACTGGATATGGTCCTATGCTCTCCCCCTAATTCCATCCCCAGTTTTGTTTAGTTTTTGATAATTGCTTTGGATACATATCATTTTCCACCCAACTTCCTATCTGCTTGAATGCAGACATATGAGTATATTACAAGTAGTAATTTCTTAAACAGGTCATATCTCAGCAGGCACTCTGCAATGGATGAAGGATACAATCCATATTTTACTTAAAGTTGGATAAAGACCAGAGGAACAGTATAATGAAAATCATTGATGACACACATGACTAGAAAAGAAGGTGGTCTATGAGAATTAAACATGACTGATTTGCAGACTGCATGCTTTACTGATATTCATGTAATGTCAAGAATGTAATTAAGACATGTAGTATGTTGGTTGGACGCTCTGTGCAAGATTTATAGGAGAACATGTATGATCTGCACAAGGTAGATGGTTGCAATACCCATCATTTGAGTGTATCTATTGAAGTGTCAAAGTAGAAGGTTGGGAAATAAGTTTTTTTTTTCATAGAAGAAAAACACCTACATAGTTTGTTTTATGTCATGAAAGTCATTCAGTAGTTTCATCTTATGAACTCAAGATATTGCAGACAAAACTATTAGTGTTTAAGAGTATATGTCCTAATAGAATAAAAAATTATGATATAGCATCCCAAAGCAAACCCATATAAATAGTAAATACTACACAGCTTCTAAAATTGTGAAAACTGCATTGAGCAATGAGTCAAAACTCACTTTAAACATGTGGATTTTACCAAACAAACCATCATGATTAAAAGTGAATAAAATGTATGTCATTAATTTTTAATCACTATGATGTGGTAGACATAAAAAACTTTATAAATTAATTTATCAATGACTAACTCATATCAAACCCGCATGAAACGAGAGACCTGTTTATCAAGAAGCACACATCCATGATTTTTCGTTGCAAAAGATATTTTAAATTATCGCATTTCTCTGCTTTAATCATCATTCCCTTCAGTCACTTTTTTACACATAACCAAGCACTCTATACTAAACTTTAATGAGAGAACAGGGGATCTGGATCTTGTTACTCTGATATTATTGAGTTATTTTGAAAGAGTAGTTTTAATGGGGAGAGGACTGCTTTTTGCGTACCCTCAATGATTTTTTTTCTCTTTACATTAAGAGTCTAACCCACAGGATAGAACCAAGTCCTTTTGGAAGATCCAGGAAATTGTTGGAATTGTAGAGAATTGTTTGTTTGTTTTTTTCTCTGGCAATCCTAAATTTCATTCTCCTCCAAAGGAACTTCAAACTGACATGATATTGTAAGAAGGATTAAGAGTCTTGAAAATGGAGAACAGTTGCTTGAATTACTTTAAGCACTTTGCAAATATTAAAGTACTATATCCATGTTAGATGTAGCTATCTATTTTGAAAGATTTTTTTATTCTTTCTATAATTATTTACTAGATTCTGTAAGTCCTTGCTTTGACCTCAGTTTTTGTAGGATTAAATACATGACATGCACATGTTATTTCATATAAGAGATGGGACTAATGCTCTTCTTTTTTTAAATAATATTTTATTTCCCCAATTAAATATAAAATAATTTCAACATTCATTTTCTTTAAAAATGTGAGTTCCAAATTCTCTCCCTCCTTACCATGCACATTCCCTCTCATTCCCTCCAATCCTTCTTCCATCCCTGAGATGGTAAGCAGTCTAAAATAGATTTTACACGTTCAATCATGAAAAACATTTTCCATATTAGTCATTTTGTAGAAGGGGTCTCAAAAAAACAAAAAAAGTGAGATATAGTATGTTCCAGTCTATATACAGACTCCATATGTTCTTTCATGGAGGACAGATGGCACTTTTCATAATGAGTCTACAGGATTGTTTTTTGATCACTGCATGACTTTGAATAATTAGATCACTCACAGTTCATAAAAAAAATTGTTGTCATTATGTATAGTGCTTTTCCTGGTCCTACTCATTTCACTTTGCATCTGTTCATGTAAGTTTTCCAAATTTTCCAAAATTATCACGCTTGTCATTTTTTATTACAATAATATTCTATCATAATTATATAACACCACTTGTTCAACCATACCCCAATTTGTGGACAACCCCTCAATTTCTAATTCTTTGCCACAAAAAAGAATTGTAGTCAATAACTTGTACAAATAGATCCTTTTCTTTTTCTTTTATCTCTTTGGGATATAGACCTAGTGTTAGTATTTCTGGATCAAAGGATTTAGAGCTGTTTTAGAAGTGAGATCTTTATTAGAAATACTTAATGTAAAATTTTCCCCATATTTTTGCTTTCTTTTGAATCTTGGTTGCATTGGTTTTGTTTGTACAAACATTTTAAATTTAAAATAATAAAAATTTTCCATTTTATATTTTATAATGCTCTCTATCTCTTGTATGGTCTTAAATTCTTCTTTTATGCATAGATCTGACAGTTAAATTATTCCATGCTCCCCTAAGTTGATACTATTAACTTTTGAGTAAATATAGACATTATTTGCATTTAAACTCTTTTTGGAGATTTTCCCAGGATAAACTCTGCATGGGTACATAATAATTCAAATAATATTGTCCTTTATGAGGTGTCACCCCAAATCACATCTAGTGTGAGTCCAGATCACTGTGGAGCCTCTACCAGAGTTGTGCTGGAGTCAGCTTGAACTGGGTAAGTATGATCATATTTACACCTCAGAAAGAGCAAACATTAAAAATTGGGGCTTTGGTTATTGTTTTTATGATTGCCTAGTCTTTAGAAAGTGATGAAGAAAATATTACAAAAGCAGACTAATTTTAAAAGTGTATATTCAAAGAACTGAAAGTTGAAGGGATTCCCATCAGTTGAGAAATGTTTAATGTTGTTAATAATAATGCTAATAAAATAATGCTAAATAAAAATGTTAAAATGTTGTGGCATATGATTGTGTTGAAATACTACTCCACCATAAGAAATGATGAGCAGACAAGGGAAGCAGGGGTAATTGAACGGAGGAGGCACCGAGGGAGTGACAAAAAGAAATGATGAGCAGGTTAATTTTTAAAATAAAACATGGAAAGAACTACATGAAGTTATGAAGTGAAAGGAGAAGAACTAAAAGAATATCATGTACATCAACAGAAATATTGTTTGAAGAATGACATGTCCATCTTCAGAGAAAGAACTAATGAATGGAAATAAGCAAGATACAGTTTTATATATACATCTATATATATTTTATATCACATGATAACTTCTCTAATGGAGGAGAGGGATGGAGTTACAAACCTATTTTAATGTCACAAATAAACAAAAAAATAAAAAAGATAGATTATATATACTTTGTTAAACATTTGCTAGTATATTCCTGAATGTATTTAAATTTATTTAAAATTAAGGAAAATAAGGGTCCAACCTGACTTATGGATTGATACATGTTGAGATTCCATTATACAGACAAACTTCATAATTCCTTAATCTATGCAATTGCCATGAATGATTCCTCTGCTCTCTCCATCATCTATAAATCAATCAGTCAGCAATTAACATTGATTTATTAAGTACTTCCTCCATATTTTATGTGGTGATTCAGGCTACATATTTCCATTTTGTCCAGGAGGATATCATGAAAGGCTTATTTTAATGCCTTATTGAAATCTAAGTATATTGTTTAGATGTCATTCCCTTAATCTACAGTACACAAAACCTATCAAAAAGTAAAAGAATTTGATATGGCAAGACTAAATTTGAATGAATCTGTGTTGCCTCCTACCAATAACCACTTCAAGTTGTCTTCAGAGGCTGCTTAATTATCTTTCACAGGACTAGGCCAAGGATATAACAGTCATTAGCAAATGATTTATAGATAGTACCTTCTATTTTTTGAAAATGGCATAATTTGTCCATTGTGAGACATTCAACACATCTTCTGTTTTTCAAAACTTCCAAAGACTGATAGCACTTCACATACAGTTTCTATCAGTGCTCTTTTATTGAATATCCTTAGAAATGCTGATTCAAAATCCTTAGAAACTTTTGTAGTCTTAGCTTTAAATAATAGTTGTTTCACCGAGAACAATATTATTTTATGTATTTCAAAATGTGCTTTCTTCTAGTAGTGTTTCTAGTTTATTTTTCCATCTTCTTAATATAAACAATGTGATTTATTGTGTTGATGTTATTGTTAGGTACATTTTATTTTTTAAAAATTTATATGCCTTTCATATTGCTTTCATTGCACCTGAGGTGGTGATGAAATTCCTCACAAATGACTAGGGACAAAAGGGACATTTTCAAAGGAGTTTCAGATAGGCAGATTCTTCTGTTGTAGAGAGTAATATCTTTTCTGCAGTGATGAACATTTTGGTCCCTATGCAGCTTTTTCCCTCTTGGGATTAATTTATATTTATTTACTTGTCAAATCAAGTCAGATACCAAGTATTACGATGTTACTATATGTCCAGCTCTATACTTCAAGATGGGAATATAAATAAAGAAAAAAACAGCTTCTTTTAGGGAGTTCCCATCTTATGGGAGATTGGAAATATAAATCAGTACACTCAAGTAAGACACAAACAAAATATTTTGGAGGTAACCACAGAGGGAAGACACTAGCATTATATGTGTACATACACATACATGCATATATAATATGCATACATATTGTATACTCAGTATAACATTCTTAAGTTCAAGGTTTTTTTTTCTTTCTTTCTGTTTTTGATTCTGTATTTTTAGGACTACGCATGGTATATGGTTCAGATTTTTAATGTCCTCCATATAGGAAAATGTTGGTGTGGAAGCTCTCCATTGATGCAGATGAATAAAAACTCTGCGATTTATAATCTCAGAGAGTTGTTTGGAGCACTGAATGATTACCTAGTGTTATTTACATAGGATGTGCCAGATCTAGAACTTAATTTCAAACTTGCCTTCTACAAACAGTACCATAATTCTATCCTTGCAAAAAATCTTTTTAAAATATTTGTGGAATTGCATTGAATCCTATGAAATATGTTACCTTTCTGTATTCATACTTATTGACTCCTATATTTTGAGAGGTAACATGGTGAGTTCAAAACACTGGATTTGGAGATCAGATAACCTGGGATCAACTCATATAAATTAATACATATCCATGTGAACTTGACTGGTTGGACTTGTCACATTTCTGGAAATCAATTTTCTTTCTGTAAAATGAGGGTATTGGACTAAATAACATCTGTGGGCCCTCCAATATCAAAATCCGTGATTCAGTGATTTCCCTATTTTGCACCCTTGCAAACTTTCTGCCCTGATTCAGTCCTCTTCCTTCTAAATTTGGGTAGAAGTGGTCGGGGAGGATAAAACCCTGTTTCATAAATTATTGTCCTTCACTGGGGCATGTATATTTTCCTTTGTTTTTAGATATTTATTTAGAATATTTTTCCATGATTACATAGTTCAGGATTTTTCCTACCCTCTCTCTCTCCCCCGCTCCTGGACCTGACAAGCAGTTCCACTGGATTATACATGTACCATTATTCAAAACCTGTTTCCATGTTATTCATACTTGGAATAGAGTGAACTTTTAATATCAAAACTCCAATCACATCACCATCAAACCAAGTGATTGATCATATGTTTTTCTTCTGTGTGTCTCTTCCCACAGTTCTTTCTTTTTTTCCAATTTTCCCAGCAGTTTTTGTCAAATAGTGCATTCTTGTTCCAAAAGTTGCGATCTTTAGGTTTGTCAAACACTAGCTTGCTGAATCCATAATTTTTTTTTCTAATTCTATAAAAAAAATGGTAGTTTGATAGGTTTGGCACTGAATAAGTAGATTAATATGGGTAGGATTGTCATTTTTATTTTATTAGCTCATCCTACCTAGGAGCAATTAATATTTTTCCAATTATTTAGATCTAGTTTTAATTGTGTGAAAAGTGTTTTGTAGTTCTGTTCATATAATTCTTATGTTTGTCTTGGTAGACAGATTCCTAAATATTTTATATTATCTAGAGTTATTTTTAATGGAGTTTCTCTTTCTAACTCCTTCTACTGAGTTTTGTTGATAATATACAGAAACAATGATGATTTATATGGGTTTATCTTGTACCCTGCAACTTGGCTAAAGTTATTAATTATTTCCACTAGGCTTTTAGTTGATTTTTGTGGGATTCTTTGAGTATACAATCATAACATCTGCAAAGAGTGATAGCTTAGTTTCCTCATTGCCTATTTTAATCCCTTAAATTTCTTTTTCTTCTCTAATTGCTATTGCTAGCAATTCAGAACATTATTAAATAATAGACGTGATAATGGTCATCCCTGCTTTACTCCTGGTCTTATTGGAAAGACTTCTAAATTGTCCCCATTTCATATGATATGTGCTGATTGTATTGTTTATTATTTTGAGGAAAGGCCCCACTATTCCTATACTTTCTAGTGTTTTCAATAGGAATGGGTGTTTTATTTTGTCAAAGGCTAATCTTGTTTTTGAATTTATATGACACATAATAAATTATACTTCAGCCTTTTACCTTGAATCTGTGTGTCTAACTGCCTGACATGTGTTTCTTATAAACAACATATAGTAGGATTCTGATTTTTAATCCTCTGATATTTCAGAATTACAAAAATCCTCTTTCCATATATACATATAAACATTTTTTTAAACCCTTACCTTCTGTCTTGGAGACAATACTGTGTATTGGCTCCAAGGCAGAAGAGTGGTAAGGTTAGGCAATGGGGGTCAAGTGACTTGCCCAGAGTCACACAGCTGGGAAGTGTCTGAGGCCAGATTTGAAGCTAGGACCTCCCGTCTCTAGGCCTGGCTCTCAATCCACTGAGCTACCTAGCTGCCCCCTACATATAAACTTTTGACCTTAATTAGTCTCTTAAATTTTCTCTTTGTTATTCATCTTTTGGGGCTTCTCTTATGTCTTATGTTTTGACTTCAGATTTTTTGTTTATGTCTGGCTTATGCCTCAGGAATGCTTGGAAATCTTCTATATTGTTGAATGTCCCTTTTTCAGAAAGAATATGCTCATTTTTGCTGGATAGGTGACTCTGGGTTGTAAACACAAATCTTTTGCCTTACTGAATATCATATTCCATACCTTTGGATCCTTTAATGTAGAAGCCACTAGGTCCTGTGTGATCCTAATTGTAGCTCCATGGTATTTGAATTATTTCTTTCTGGCTTTTTGAAGTATCTTGTCCTTGGCTTGGTGGCTCTTGAACTTAGCTATTATATTCCTAAAAGTGGTTATTTGAGGATTTCTTTTGGGAAGTGATTTGTGAATTCTTTCAATTTCACTTTTATTTTCCTGTTCAAGGATCTCTGGGCAGTTATTTTTGATAATTTCTTTTAATATGACATCTAAGGTTTTTTTCTTGTTCATAGCTTTCAAATAGTCTGATAATTCTCAAATTGTCTCTCCTAGATCTATTTTCTAGGGCAGTTTTTTTTTTAATAAGATATTTCATGTTTTCTTCTAAGTTTTTATTCCTTTGATTTTGCTTTATTGTTTCTTGATTTCTCACGAATTCATTAGTTTCTAGATGGTCAATTCTGATTTTTAAGACCTGATTTTCCTTTGTCAGTTTTTGGTTGTCCTTTTTCAATTGGCCCATTTCTTCTTGCATTACTTTCTTTTCTCCTTGCATCATTTTAATTTTATCTTTCCCACATTTCCCTTGCCTCTCAATTGGTGTTTGAAGACCTTTTTGAGTTCTTCTAGAATCTGTATCCAATCCATATTTTTCTTTTGGACTTTGGATGCTATACCATTTGGTGCATACATGTTGAGCACTATTATTTCCTCATTATGTATACTGACTTTTATCAGGACGTAATTACCTTCCCTGTCTTTTTAAATCATATCTATTTTTACTTTTGGCTTTATCAGAAATCATGATTGCCACTCTTGCCTTCTTTTTCTCATTTGAAGCCCAAAAGATTTTGTTCAAGCTCTTTACCTTAAACATGTGTATGTCCACCCACCTCATATGTGTTTCTTGTAGACAGCGTATGGTAGGATTTTAGTTTCTAATCCACTCTTCTATTTGCTTCGGTTTTATGGGTGCGTTCATCCCATTCACATTCAGAGTTATAATTATCAGTTGTGTATTTACCAACATTTTGGTATCCTCTTCTTACACTATTTCTCTTTAAATCAGTGGTTTGCTTTAAGCCAGTAACCCTTGTCCCCTCCCTTTCTACCTCTTCCCTTATGAAGAGTCAGTTTTTGATGAGAAAATTAAAGCTATATATAATTATAAAAAATTGCTCTAGATCAGTGATGGGCAAACTCTTCCCCATGGGCCAGATCCAGGTCATAGTTTGCCCATCACTGCCTTAAGCAATTCCCTAATCACTACATCTGGATGTGGGGGCATAGTGATTAGGAAATTGCTTAAGGCAGGGGTGGGCAAACTACTACCTGGATCTGGTCCAGGGGAAGAGTTTGCCCATCACTGCTCTAGATCATTATTGATTAAAAAAATTCAAATCAAAGCAACTTTGAAATATCTAACAGTTATCAAATTGGCTATAATGATAAAATTGAGGGGATGTGGAAAAATGGGGATAGTAATACACTGTTAGGGGAACTGTGAAGTGATCTAATCATTTTGGAGAACCATCTAATATTATACCCAAAGAGTTATAAACTAGGTATACCTTTTGACCCAGCAATAAAACTATTAGGTTTATTTCCTAAGGTGATCATGGAAAAAGTAAAAGAACTTTTATGTTCTAAAATATTTGAAGAAACTCTCTTTGTGGTGACAAAGAAATAGAAATAAAGGGTAGGCATATCAATTAGGGAATGGCTAAACAAGTTGTGGCATATGATGGTAATGGAATACTGGTATGCCATAAGAAATGATGATCGGGTTAATTTTAGAAGGAAAAAAAACATGACAAGACCTATACAAAAATATGAACAATGAAATGAGCAGAATCATGAGATCATTATATACAATAGCAAAAGTATTGTTTAAAGAATGACTCGCGGGGCAGCTGGGTAGCTCAGTGGAGTGAGAGTCAGGCCTAGAGAGAGGAGGTCCTAGGTTCAAACCCGGCCTCAGCCCCTTCCCAACTGTGTGACCCTGGGCAAGTCACTTGACACCCATTGCCCACCCTTACCAATCTTCCACCTATGAGACAATACACCGAAGTACAAGGGTTTAAAAAAAAAAAAAAGAATGACTTGTATATAACCACCTCCAGGGAAAGAACAGATAAATTAAAAAGTGACATTTACAAATATACACATATCATGCTGTTAAATAATGCCTTCTCAAGTGCATGTAGTGAAGGGAAGCTTGGTGATACCTAGAAATTTTAATGTACAAAAAAAATTAATTAGTTAATTTATAAAAAAGAGAGAAATAACATCTTTATTAGAGAAATTTGATCCACAGTTTTTCCAGGTTCCTGCTTTTCTTCTTAATTTTGTTTGTTTAATAATAAAAAATGTCAAAAGAAAAAATGTAAATGTAAAATATCTCATTTGAAAAAAACATATTGAGCTAGAAAATGAAACCTAGAAGATAAGTTGTTGTTGTTGTTGTTGTTGTTGTTGTGTTGTTTTGACTGTCCTCATTCTTTGGCTATAATTTACAGATTGTAAGCTCCAAAAAAAAGCACTTCAAATATAGCTAGAACATTTGCTTTCACTTTTAGAAGAAATAATTACATGCTGAATTAACTCTACTACTAAAAACTTTGCCCATGCTTGGATACTTTAAAATACTTGAGAGTTTAATGGAAGGTTTAATACAGGCTGATATGAGAAACCTTTTCTTGTTTTGAAATTTTCTTAACTCATATGGCATCAGAAAAGTCCATTTATTTGTATAAAATAATTTTTAAAATATGAATCATAATATAATTTGTGAGCCTGGACAAGTAACTGAGCATATATTTTAATCAGTTTTAGTTTCCCTATATTCAAAATGAGAATAATAATAATATTGACCTGATAGGGATATTGTGGGATCAAATAAAATAACATAGGCAAAACTCATTATGAGCCATTTAGCACTCTAAATTTTAGTTTATATAATTTCATTTAAGCAAAATAAGTGTAATGGACATAATACCTGTGAATTATATAATCTATTTAACAAATCAATATAACATTAATGCTTTGATCAATTTGTGATATTCTTGTTATAAATAATTTTCAAAAATCACAACTCCTCCATGTCTTAAACAGTGTAACTCTTTATCTTGTTTTATATATATATATATATATATATATATATATATTACTTCTGTAAATACTCAATAGCAAATGTAGAATTGCAACAGAGACTTAACTAGAGACTTTCATACATTTTGACATTGATCCATACATGTCTTCTTTTATAATTTGGCCTTTCCACTAGTTTGGAATATATCTAACTGATCTATTATCAAATATTATTCCTTAAATTAAGTATATTATACAATATTTTGTCAAATGCATGGCTAAAATATTTAGCTTATGTTAAAGGTAAATCCAAGTGTGATCCTTTAGTTAGTAAGTCAATAAGCAAATGTACCTAATATGTGTCATGAACTTTGCAAAAGTGTTGAGGATACAAAGAAAAGTATATTAGAAATATATTAGATTCCCTGATTTTAAGGAGCTCATAATTTAATAGTGAAGACAATATGAACATAAATATGCACAGAAAAGCTATGTGTGGGGTATTTGGGAAATATTTTTTAAATGTTGCCAGAATTAAGAGATATTATGAAAATATTACTGTAGAAACTGGATTTTATTTGGGACTTGATGGAAACCAGAATGCCGAAATGAGAAGGAATAGCATTCCAGATATAAATGAAATCTAGAGAAATTTTTAGCAATTAAGTGATGGAAGGTTTTGTGTGGAGTAAAACAAGAAGCCAGTGTCACTGGAACAAAGTATGTGTGTGTGTGTGTGTGTGTGTGTGTGTGTGTGTGTGTGTGTGTGAGAGAGAGAGAGAGAGAGAGAGAGAGAGAGAGAGAGTATGTGAAGGGAGTATTTTAAGAAGTCAGAAAAAGTACTAGGATGGTTGTTTACTTTGCTTGTATTTCCTTTCAAAGAGGACTAATGACACTAGGGAATGATGTCTTAACTCAGGCATGAGTTCTATTAAAGTGAGGCAGTTACACAAAATTGTCAAACTTACTCTCTTTTCCCATCATTAAAGACCAAAGGCAAGATAAAAGTCAGGATGACTCACAATGGTGTATGATGAAGTAGATGAATTTGACATCTTCATCTAAGAGACATATAGTGCTTACATCAACCATATTCATGGTAATTGGAAAATTTGTTCTTATCTTCCCATTTGAATGGACAGTCTCCATTTGCTTGCAGTCAACATCCCTCTACTGGCCAATAGATTTGAGTCCTTTTGTCAGCAAAGTCAATTTCATTGACATAGTGTGAAGTGTCCAGTTTATTTCCCCTTTAAAATAGTTTTAAATGATACACTAACATGTAAATATACTCATCTGCACTTCTAAAATTCTCCCATTCTCTATTTTTCAAACATCTTGGCTAGAAATTCAGCAATGTATTTCATTTATGCCTAATGACAAATTCATTAAGAACAATCAGAAACTCTATTGCCATCTCCTTTACTATTTTCTACTAATTTCAATTTTCTATTATGGGTAAAATTGTCTATGGCAGAAAAAAACAGAACCAGAGACAAAACCAAAATAAAAAACATAAATTTAGAAATGAAAGAGGCCTTATTGAGCTTGACAGCCAAGAAACCTCTCCCACACTGGGCTGAGACTTCCCTGAGGAACAAAAGAAAAGACTTAAATTAGTTTCACTTAGGTAGGGGGTGAATTGGAAATGGGGTACTTCAAGATTGGACAAGACTTGTTGCTGAAGCTAATTACGGCAAAAGTTCTTCAGGTTAGCTATCTCTTGTAGTCCTACCCTAATAGGAAAAAATTATTCTTGGTCCAGGACAGGCTGGTGGTTGAAATAAAACAGAGTCAGGGGCAAATTTGAGGAAATACAGAGAAAATAGAGTTGCCTTAGCTTTCTCAACTACCCACACAACTATTTTTATACTATACTACTTTCTTTACTACCCACACTATATTTCTTATCCCAAAGTTTTCTCTGCTTCAAAGAGAAAAAAAAAAGCAAAATAAAAATTACATTCTATCTTATTTCTCACTTATCCCTTCTACTATGAATAGCAGTCTTATTCTTTGATCTTTCTTTTTTCCCCAACTTAAAAAGATAGCATAGCTCCCAACAATATGCCACACTTGGCAGAAATAGAAATTATTTCTTTCCTGAGGAAAATGACTTGGAACAGGAGCTATAGAAGACTATGTCCATTTAAAGCAACAAATTACGTTCAAAAGTTGAACTATATAATCTCACTTCAAAGTAAACACACACTAAATGTTCTTTGCCATGGCTTTAACTCTATAACTCTCTAGTTTCTCTGGCTCTAACAGTAAGTATTAAATCCTTGTTTCATGATAACTTTAATACCTCCCCTATTTGAATCCTAAACTTGCTTTCCTTCTCATTGCCCCCAAAGAATTTAGTCAGCATATAGGATTTAATCAAGTAAAAATGAAAGTAAAATGGAACATCTGAACATCTGTAGTAGCTACAGATGCTTCTGGTAAAATGTATGTTTATGATTACCCATACCATCTCTTCTGTATCCAGGTCCTTTGATGTTTATGAGTAGGAAGATGGCAGAGATATACCCAAAAGCCTTTTGGGGATTAAATGAGTGTTACCAAATATTTTCAATTTCAGTCACAAGTTGATTGGGAAAATGCCTCATAGATCCTCTCGCTCAGATGTGTCAAACACTAAACCCCCGTTTCTATTTGCATTGGACATCACTGTTCAGTTTACTCTGTCTTCTGACATGAATTGTTATGGTCATTATCTCAGGTTCCTTTCTATTAGACAAATGGGACTGTTTAAAACTCCAGTCACTGGCTTTGGAGAAGCATCTCAACCACCACCCTTGGACTCTTCAAGTTAGTTTTTTGGTTATCTCTAAGACAAGAGAAGTAGACACACTTACCAAGTCAAAGTAATGTTACAAAACTATTTCTGCCCCTTTACAAAGTTCCACAACCTGTGGTCAATGAATGACTTTGGACAATGGCCCTTAAAGTAGGACTTCTCTTTATTCCTTCCTTCCACACATCTATCTTTAGTGCCCAATGCCTGGAAAATTCAGAAGAGAGGACATACAATTGAAGGCTAGACAGTATAAACTAAATGTTGAAAGTTTTGTTTTGTTTTGTTTTGATTTGTTTGTGCCATTAATCTCAAGTCATCATGAGCTTTATTGTTTATGATTGTTTCCTTTTTCAGTCCTTTAGCAGCTAGGTGGTACGGGGGTATATCTTAGAGTCAGAACAACTTAAGTGACCATGGGCAAATCACTTACTCAAAGCCAGTTTTCGGTTCCTCAACCATAAAACAGGGATAATAACAGCACCTGTGTTAGTTACCAGGGTTGTTATGAGTAACAAAAATGAGTTAATATCTCTAAATATAAATGTATTTATAAATAATATAATAAATATATTTGTAAAGGGCTTAGGATAATGTCTTGTACTAAGTCAATATTAAATTATCAAATATTAGATATGTCTTCCCTACTTCTTTTATATTTTATTGACTCTTAATAGGCCATATTTCTAGATATTTCTTTTACGAATTATAGTTGTCTTCCGTTTCTTTCATCAGAACTTTATTATATAGATCACTTCATACTTAATGGCTAAATTTTCCTTATAAACTGGTATAATAGCTTTTATTTTAATCCTTCATTTAAATTTTGAAATCTACTGTTCCCATATCCTGGATTCATATCAGACTGTTGCAGATTTTAGTCATTCTTATTAGTCTTGAGCTCTTAGATATCAGAATCATTTCCCCTAAACACTGCTACCAAACATTGAAATAAAAATGCTTATTTAAAGAAATCCTTCTTTTTAGTGATCACAATTAGGTACATAAAAAATGTCATTTCTTTTTCTATCATGAGTCTATGGGAAATAAATACATTCATTAACTTCTCTGCTTTTAACAACTTATACTAATCCCCACATTTTAAAAATTCAGCATGATTGCAATGGTCATATGCTGCTATTGATTTTTAGTTGATTTGAGGCATATCTGACTCTTGGTGATCCCATTTACAGTTTTCTTGGCAAAGATATTAGAATGGTTTGCCATTTACTACTCTACCTCATTTTACAGATGAGAAAACTAGAGCAAACAGGGGCAAGTGACTTGACCAGGGTCACAGAGCTAGTAGGTGTCTGAGGCCAGATTTGAAATCAAGAAAATGTTTGCTTCTAAGTGCAAGCCTGAAATTTTTATCCACTATGCATGTGTGTGGTGTGGTGTGTGTGTGTGTGTGTGTGTGTGTGTGTGTGTGTGTGTGTGTGTGTGTTTAGATTCTTGAGTCTTGCTGTCACAATGTGTCAAGGGTCTGAGGATTTATGTGTATCCACTCTATTCACTGTGCCACCTACCATGTCATATACTGGGTTATATTTGTTTTAATCTTTTTTCCTAACTTATTATCTATTCTTTCCTTCTAGTTGCATGGAATGTTGTATACTCCCATGATATCACTTCTTTTTTGTTTTGTTTTGTTTTGTTTTCTATTTTTTCCAGATTGCATGTAGATACAATTTTAATACTCATTTTCTGACCTTTTGCAATCCATGTTCTCTTCCTTCCATCCCACATTCACCCCCAAGATGGAAGGTAATATGATATACATTGTACATGTGCTATCATGCAATACATATTTCCATGTATGTCATTTGAAAGAAAATATATCACTTATGTTAGGAAAAAACAACTCATGAATTAAATTAAAGGAAAAATGATATGCTTTCTTCTACTTTCAGACTCCATCAGTTCTTTCTATGATGGCAATTAACCTTTTGTTTCAAGTCTTTTGGAGCTGTCTTGGATCTTTGCTTTTCTGTTAACAGTTAATTCATTCAGAGTTGCTCATTCTTCATTATTGTTGTTACTGTGTACAAGGCTCTCCTGATTCTGCTCACTTCCCTTTGCCTCATTTCGTATTGATCTTTCCAGATTTTTTTGTCATTATCCTGTTTGTTATTTCTTATAGCATAATAGTGTATAGCAAAAGGTGTTCAGCCATTTCCCAATTGAAGGATGCCCCTTCAGTTTCCAATTCTTTGCCACCACAAAAAGTGCTACTATAAATATTTTTGTACAAGCAGGTCCTTGCCTTCTATCTTTGACATCTTTGAGATACAGCTCTAGTAGTGGTATTGTTGTGGGAGAACTTTGAGGTGAAACCCCAGGTTCAGGAGTGGATACTCTTTACAAGAATGCAAGACTCCAAAACTTAGCTTGAAAATAAAAAGAGATATTATTAATTTGGAAATCATTTTGAAATGCCTGGAAACAGCATGCAGGTGGAACACTTCCTGCCTCCCTAAGGAGATAGAGTTTGGGTTATTTATGCCCTTTTGACAACAGGGGTTACAAGATAAGGAAGTGGGGATGGGGTGAATCAGGAATGAGGTAATCCATTGAGGATGGGAATATAAGGAATGATCTGTAGAATTCAAAGGATGATTAGATTAGGTACCACCCAATGCTTATCAGAATGGAACCAGGAAGTGCATATCTATGTGAATTGAAGATCTATTCCATGGGAAAGTCCAAAGTAGGGGGTGAGTGCTACTGGAAAGGAATTTCTCATGTCCCCTTTGACCCAGAACACTTCTAGAGTTTGTAGAAAAAAGATTCCCTTCCAAATCTGATATTCTGTAATTGCTAATGATTTCTTAGAATATCAAATCTATTCCTTCTCCAAAGAGCATTATCCTTTTACATATCATTATTTCAAAGATTCAATCAAACTATTTCTTCCTTTTTTTTCTTGGTATCATATTCTACCAGTAACCAGGGACATTTTAAGAACCCTTTCAATAGGACACAGGGATATTTCACTTGACTTTTATACTTTATATAATTAAAATATTCTCTTCTTCTGTATTGCCATTGTCTGCATGAAAAATAAATCACCACTACCAGAGTGATTATATGAGAACAAGGCTTTAATCAAAACAAAGGAGACAATGATACAAAATACCACACAGAGAGACCACCCTGAGATTACTGTGTCCAATAGTAATCTAATTACTGGGAAGGAATTTCCACTGAACTACAGAACTGAAATTCCTTATTTAGATTTAGGAAGTATAGGAAAGGAAAGAAAGATAATAGAATGATTAAATATGCTTGGGACAGAGGATATATCCAGAGGCTAAGGTTCTTGGGGGCAGTCTAGATACAACAGGAGAGAAAGTTAAGAAGACTAAAAAGGTATTTTAGATTATATTGTTTCAGCTAATACTAACTATAATTGAGAGGGACTTTAGAGTCTAGTGACTTCTTACAAATTCAGTTCTTTAGGGCAGAGGGGAAAATTCCAGGAGCTAGATGAAAGCAATTCAACTCATTCAGTTACATTGTTCCAACCTTTTGGAGAGTCAGTAATGGGAATAAATAAAATAGTATCTTCATTGTGTTGGGTCATCCTCTCCTAGAGGTTCCACTGTGAGAATATTCTTTCTCCTCTATAATGGTGTTTCCTGCCTTTTCCTACTTCTTGCAACTTTGGTTTTGATATCTAAAATTTTTGATGATTTGCTTATGTTTTCTTGAGCCATAATTTGCATATTCATGTCTTATACTCTAAGATAAACAATAATTACACATGGCTATTTTCTAGATCTTTTGCTGAAATCTTCCCAGCAACTCATTGATTCATTTTTTCTTTCTTATAAATCACTGACAAGACTTCAAACTACAGAATTCAATACATGGTTTCTAGAAAACCCCCTATTTCTTATCTTCAAGGATTTCTGGGCTTGGGCCCAGCTTTATGCTCTTAAATCCATTCTGCTTGGACCACAACTTTTTCCTCCAAGGTACTTGACTATTTCTCCTCTTTTTAATCAATCACCTTCTAATTTCTGATTTATACCTCTAGGGAATAGACATTTCTCCTATGTCTCTTTCTTACTGCACTTTGCTCTCTGTTTGCTGTCATGGTTGAAAAGTGATCTGATAAATGAAGATACAAGTCAGCTTTGTATTGTGTTTAAATAGGAGATTCTTGAAAACCAAAAAAAGGAAAAAAAACCCTCATCACCTAAAGAAATATATCTCTAATGTTGGACTTAATGAACTAAAGATACTGTAGATTTTTGAGGGTCAAGAGGATTTTCTTTTGCTTCAAGTAACACCATGTTCAGTGTCTGCCTACTTTAAAAATGGTTTCTGCTTTCCCCAATCAGTCAGTAATTTATATTAAGTACTAGTCATCTTGTGCACCAACATATCATGAACAGGATAATTTATTATCTTCAGTGATAGAGCCTTTTGTGAGTTATCCAAGTATATATCATGCACACAGAATTACGGCAAACATTTAGCAATGACAAGAATTACAACCATTGCCTCATAGTTATTTCTTTTTAGAGATATTTCTAGACTTTTATTAGATACAGTGGTAGAGAAAGAGACCTATGGTTATAGATAGGGGTTAATGGCAAGACTAAGGCAGCTTTTAAAGGGTCAAAATATTGTGCCAGTCATAGGAGGAAACCACTCAAAATGAGTGAAAACTCAATTCAAGGTTTTTGCTCCACAGAGATCTGCCTGTTGAACTGTAATAGGTTAATCATTTTACATAAATTTAGTTCAAATAATAAAAAGTCAGGCATCACTGGAAATCAAAAACATTTTGTGACTTCACTCTAGGGTCATGGGTGAGCTTGACCTCCAATTTCCAAATAGACCAAGTGTACATTCATTCAGTGATTGCCAATATTCTGCTTATGGCCAGAATAAAGGCATATATTTGGAATATTCCCAAAGCTTATGTATTATGCAGGCAGCAGAGAACAATGATTATAAATCTCCTCTAGACAGAGCAACAAAATGACCCTACCAACCTCCCTTTATTTGGGAGAGGTGTTGGGGTGCAGTGAAGGAGACAGAAAAAAAATCCAAATATTTCTAAACAATTTTCTTCTTGCCTGATGGATGATATCATTGGCTGCCCACAAATGTGGATTATGAGAATGGAATTAATGATTTTGCCATGCTGATCTTTTTTTCCTCTGTTCGTGAGATCAAGGTCATGTTGCATCAGCAGAACATTGACCAGCTGTGTGTTATTCTTGATGAGGCATCCTGGTTTTTTATTCTTGAGCTGGTGGCCACTAGTGGCCTATTAACAATTATAGATGGTAAAGCCTTTCATATATTACTGTTATTCAGAGTTCCTACAAACTGCCTTGGCTAACTGTAGTGAGGCATATGGCTTAGGAAACTCAGAAGAATATTAAGCAGCTGTGGGGCAGATACAAAGCAATTATCCCTGTGACTATTTAGATAGACCTAAGTAATGTTTTGCATTTATGGCTTTTATTATGGTCTATCTCTGTGTCTCAATATACCCAATCACTGGTAATCTATGCTTGGTGCTTGGTGCTACAAATGCAAATGAACCAGTTTATATGAATATTAGACAAAATGAAATTAATGTCTTATTAATTTCTAATTTATTTGTGCAGAGCCACTTGGACCTGTCATTTTTCTTTTCCTATTATCTAATTATGCATCCTTGAGAGATCTGATCTTGGAGAGAAGCTCTAGAAACAGTGGGGCAGAATAGCTCCAAGGTGAGTCTGGAGTCGGCCAAGCTATTTTAATAGGAGTTGAAAATTTTTAATCTTCTCTATTGCCTACATGCAAATCATGCATGGATGGTAATAAATAGTTGCGTACAAATGATAGTCTATGGGAGGAACATAGATGATATCAAATTCATATTTATTATTAAACAAATAAATCTGATTTTTGCAAACACCATCTTTGTGAGTTGATTCAAGGCCCAAATTTTCACTTTGGATTTACACATAAATGAGAGGCTAGGATAGATATTGACCATTTTATCATGGTATTACTAAATAACACTGAAGATTTAAATGACAATTTAAAATATATACCATAATATGTTGACTAATTAGAATTTTCTCCTCAGAAACTCTCCCAGCTTCCCATGTTCCTTCTTATGTTGTGAGCTAACGTAGGCAGGATATATGTTTCTGTATGTGCTCTTTCTTGCTCTCTCTCCTCTCAGAAACACAGCTGTGAAGGTGAGGAAAGAGGCAGAAGAATTTTACGCAGGTGTTTTTTTACTCAGGTTTTTACTTTTCTACTTTTTATTTCTTCTTCAAGTGATTATTAATAAATCTTATATAATACTTGGAGTTATTATATATTAATTTAAATTTTACACAGGGATGCTTTAAAAAAAGGAGTGGGGGAATTTTCCTGAAACCAAGATAAAGCTTAAAGAGCCTATGGTATTCAATTTATTAATCAGTCACTCACAAAAAAAAATTATTAAGCACTTAGTATATGCTAGGTAACATACTGAGGACTATTTCTACAAAGAAAGGAAAAAAAAACATAGTTTCAGTCTCAAAGACCTTACATTTGAATATGTGAGGTAATCTCATGGCAGATAATCTCATGAGGGAAGCACATGGGCTAGGTTGTGCAAAGAGGGATGGGGAAGTCCTTGTATTGAAGGTGGGATTTAAGTAAGGGAGAAAACCAGAGCCACTAAGATGTAAGGAAAGGTAGCATGAGGAGACAAGTGCAGAGATGGAGTGTCTTCTATGAAGAATAGCAATTTGGCCAATATAACTGGATCATTGAGTACATGAAGGGGAGTTAAATCTAAGAAAATTTGAAAGGCAGAACTGGACTAGTTTATGAAGAAGATGAAATGATAAATAGAGGACATCATATTTATTCTTGTAAGTAATGGGGAGCCCTTTGCATAAAGGTTAGAGAACTTTGATAAATGCTTGAAATATGTGACAATTTTATTTTATTTTAATTTAATCACTGTTATGACTCTGCTTTGACTAGCTTTATTGATAGATGTCACTGTGGTAAAAATATTCCCTGTTTTCAAAGGTAAGTTTTATAACTATAAAACATGTTATGCAAAAGTGGGGGTAGAGAGGAATAATGTAACTTTTTTGTATGTGGGCATTTCTAATTATGGGTATAATTTAATTTTTTTTGGTATAATTTAATTTTAAAAAATTCCCAGCAGCTTTAAATAATTTCTCAATTAAAAATAGCAGATCTGTTTATGATGCACTTAATCATTTTCAAAATTTTATAGCCATTTTTATGCATAAATTATCCTTTTGCTAGATTATAAAGTTTTCAAGGGAAAAAAAACCCTTCATATTATTTCATCTTTCTGTCACTAGATAACCATCCCTAGCCTGCATTTTTATTTCAATGAATCCATAATTTCATTATCTCTTGACTGATGACACACCCAACTTCACTTTTCTCATCTGTAAAATGAAGATTTGAACTCAATGACCTCTAAGGTCTCTTTTAGTACTAAATTCATGATCCTATCTAAAATCCTATGATAACTTCATGTTCATTTAAATTGAGAGATTCTTATTTTCATTTTTTCTATAAATCCTAAATAAAGTAGCTACCTCTGGCAGTTTTCCTCATTAGTACCTCTAGAATACCAATGTACCACTTAGGATGCCCCCATGCCTGGAATACTCTCTCTCATCATCTCTACCTTATAGCTTCCTTGACTTCTTTCAAAATTCAATTTCAAGTTCTAACTTCTGCAAGAAGCCTTTCCCAATCCTCAACCTCCATACAAGTGTTTTCTTAGTGAGATTGCTCTCAATTTATTTTTAATAAATCTAGTTTGTACAGTTTTTTAATACTGTTTTATCATTTGACTGCTAGCTCCCTGAGAACAAACATTGTTTCCCACCTGCTCTCCTCTTCCCCTCCCTCCCAAATCCAGTGCTCATCACAGTGCCTGGAACATAGTAGGTTTAACAAATGCTGGTCAACTGACTGGTTGACTAATTATATGTCAGCCAGTATGATATAAAGATATAGATAGATATAGATATAGATATAGATATAGACATAGATATATATCATTCAAAGACATACTATATGTCAGACACCTTGTTAGATCCTCAGGATATAAAGATAAAAATAAAATATTATGTCCTTCAAGGGGATAGAATTCTATTGTAGGAGACAATATGTTTATTTAATTAATTGTTTTTTTTTTAAATTTGGGTCTTTTAATTTTTTAACTTAATTTTTAAATTCTTCATTTTTGTCTTTTTTATCCCCAGATACTAGCACAATACTTTAAAAAAATTAACACCCACCCAAAACAACAAACAACCCTAAAACTTAAAATATACTTATATCACAAATTAAAATTTTTCAGCAATTCCCTTTAATATTATTTTTGTTTCTGCATAATATGGTGCTTTTTACCATGCCTTTTAATATTTCTTTTCACGTATCTTTAAACACGGTAACCAAGCAGCATAGTGGAAACAGTGCTGGATCTGTGGTTAGGAAAACCTAAGTTCAGATTTGTCCTAAAACACTTATTAGTCCTGTGACCTTGGACAAGGCATTTAACCTCAGTTACCTGAATTGCAAAATGGTGCTAATAATAGCACTTTCTTCTCAGGATTGTTATAAACTTGAAATGAGATAAAATTTGTAAGTGCTTAACACAGTGCCTCGTCTATAGTAGGCACTAAAAGATTGTTATTATGATTAAATAATAGTTCTATCTCTTATTCTGTTTTTTATCTCTTTTCTGGATTTCCACTCTAGCATGATTTCAGATTTATTATACTCTGTACAAAATGTAGAAATTACAAAATATAGAAATTTCTAAAAGGGCAATCTGCGTTGGCCTGGACCAAAATCTACAAAGTAAATTTCTTGCAGACAAGACTACAGAGCAGAATTCTAATTAGAAATACTTTCAGTCACAGCAAAAAGGTTGAAGAGAAGGAAAGGTAATGTGGAAACAAGTCCAAGGTCATAGAAATCAGAGTTAGGTTTAGGAGTTTAGACTTTAATCCCAAGGCTCTGATTCCCAATCTATTACTCTTTAAAGAGGGTTAATCTGAGGATATTTTAATGATTTTGATGAGTTTCTTAGACAACATGATGAGATTTTAAGACATGAATTCTCATTCTAAGACATATTAGGGACTGATATCATTTTTGTTTCTGTAACCACAGCTCCTAGAACAGTCCATAGAACATAGCACAGAGTAAGGATGGAACATAGAACACTTAGTAAATTATTATTAATGGATCATACATATGCACACTAGCACCTTGCTGAGAAGACACAAGTAAGTTCAATTCTTCCTCTGTGACTGCCTTCAATCTGATTAACTCAAAGTTGGGGGAGGAAAGAGTCCTATTAGAAGACTTATAGACAAGTGCTCTAAACTCTTTTAGAAGTGGGGGCTACTAATCTGTACACAAGGATCTTTGTGGGATATATATTGACTTAATTTTAACAGGTAATATCTGTTTTTCATTGCATTTTTATTTGTTTTATTAAAATTTATTCCAATTACATTTTAATCTGTTTCTGGTCACATTCTGGAGTGTTCCGAGTTTCCTGTAGCCTGTGTGCCATGTGTTTTATGCCTTATAGATAGACCTCTCTTGGCATATGAAAAGTAAGTTTAGGAATCTTTAACTCTTCAGGAAAGATGGAAGGAGTTCTCCTATAATTGTCCTTGATTTGGCATTGACTTACATCAGAGAGAAATCATGCTTATTGTCTTGACTTTGGTACTGTGAGATAAAAACATTATTTTTGTCTTCATATAGAAGACTTATTATTGGGGAGAGGGTAGATGAGGAGGTAGAAAGGCCTTGGATTTGGGGTCACAAGATCTATATAGATCTGAGAACATTTTAGCACTTTTTAGCATCCATGTGATCTTGAGTAAATCACTTAATCTCTCTCTTTTGAATCTCATTTTCTTCCTTTATTAAACAAAGATTATACTTGAATTATCTACTCAAAGTCAGTTTTGGTAATAAGAAAATGTATTTGAAACTCTTCTAACACTAAAATGCTATCCAAATAGAAACACTACTTAAGACAATAAAGTGTTTTAAAAAGATTATGGGTACATTCATTGTCTATATGCAAATGATGTAGCTAATTGGAAATGAGTCTAAGCAATTCATTAAATTCACCCTCTTTGAAGTTCTATTGGGAAAATATCAGTAACAAGAAAACTTCCCCTATTAGTTATTTTGTGTGTTTGAAAGTAGCATCACTATTTCTTTTAAATATTTAATAGTTTTTTCTCCTCATTTCTGGATGTATTTACTTTTAATTAGGAGAAATTAGTGATAGTTAAATTACAAGCTGCATGTATAGGGAAGAACAATGACTCGTAAATTTGAGGACTTGGGTTCAAATTCACATTCTGGTCTTTCCTATTAATGTGACTGGATAAATCACTCAACCTTCTTTGGCCTCAGTTTATAAAATTGAGAGTACAGGATATGTAGCCTCAGAGCCTTTTGTTCTAAATCTATAATCCTATGTTTGCTTACCTGGACTGCTCAGCACCCATGATGAAAGCCCTATCTATTTATTAGAATCAAGGTGAGGTCGAACCCTAATTTTCTTTTCAATAAAGAAATCCTGGCAAATCAATGAAGCTCTGTAAATCACTTTTTTCTTTTTTCTGTAAAATGAACATCATTATTCAAGAAACATTTTAAAAAACTCTACTATCGGTCAGGAGTTGTTCTAGGAACCAAACATATAATAGAAATAAAGCATAGCTATTGGCCTATTGTATTTTAGTATACAAGAGGTAGATATGCATAAGAAATTATATTCAAAATATATTTAATGTGATTATCCATCTGCTTACTTGTTTATATATATATGTATGTATGTATATATATATGTGTGTGTGTGTGTGTGTGTGTATGTCTACTTATTATTGGCCTGTTTTTTTTGGCGTGGAGAGATTGGGAAGGCACTATTAACCTGGAGTAGGTAAGATACCTGGTTTAAGTTCTTAAAAATTAATAGAATTTAAGAGACAAAATAAGTAGTGAAGTGGGAACTGTCTTCCATGCATGAGAGGTAGCCAGTGAAAAATCCAGAAATGTAAGAAAAATATTCTTTTGGGAAGAACTCCAAGATATAAATTTTTACCTTGATTGGTAAGTGGGAGAAAAAAAAATAACCTAATAAATATTTAATAAGGCTCAAAAAGTAGATGGAGGATGGAGGGAGATGGGTATATATTGTGAAGGGTTTTAAATAACCAGTAAATGAAGGAGTTTATATTTGATCATATAGTTAAAAGGAAACCAATGGAGTTTATTGAGCAGGAGAGTGACATGGTCAGACCTGTATCTTTGGCAAATCACTTTTTGCAATGAAAATAATGATACTCTTACAATCTACTTCACAGAATTTTGAGGAAAATGGTTACTGAAAGTTAAAATACTGTAATTTTAGTTGTGACTTCTTTCTATAATTCATGTCCCCTGTCAAGATCTATTCTTTCTCTAACTTTTTTCTGTATTTTTTCTCTACAAATTTTCCATCCTGCCACCTATTATGTCTTTTCCCTTTACAAGCTTTGTTATATCCCTAAGTACCTACCTCTGTTCCACTCTCACACTTTCCATACGATATGACGATAATATCACTGCATCTCATTAAAGCAGCCTCTTCATGTTTCTCCCAGTAGGAATGTGCAAATGACCTGAAAAAAGTCTGAGTTCAGTTCATATAAGCTTCCCAAACTTCTGATGTTTATGCAAAGCTTAGCCTAATTATCCCAAAATTTTTTGACTTCTGACCCCAGCAGCATGACCCTTCTCCATAAACATATTCCTCCCCCCCCAAAGGCTTTCAACCCCTCCCTCTCCTAGTCTTCCACAGAAATGGAAACGTCTGCACCTCTGTACACTTGAGAGTTATTAAAACACAAAAGCAGTGGGGAGTCTGAAGGGACTAGTGCAACATTTATTTCCCAGCCCCTGAAGAAGGGGGGCAGGCATGGGTCAGCCATCACCCCATGCTGCACTTGACAGGGGATTCAGTGGAATAAAGTAATGGGTTAGAAAAGGGCCCCAAACATGCTGGCATGAGGACAGAAGGTCCTTCTTTTGACCCTGAAAAAAAGAAAAAGAACTCCTGGGCTACTGTGATTACCTTACAAAGTTACTGGCCAAAAAGTATTATCCCAAAGATAACCTGGCAAGGAGATACTTCATACTTTGCTGGACAAATTCTTGGTAAAACCAGCAAACCTTACATCACCTGGTCAGAGCTATGGAAACTTTTCAAGCTTTGCAGTTATTATAAGTGTTGTATTCCATGACATACCCTTCAAGAATAGAGGATACCTTCCATGTCACCAGGAAGCATTGCAATAAGACTTTAGTTTACTAATTACATTCATTAAAGTAACATTAACAATGAGGTTTGGTTGGGGTTTCAAATAAGAGAATGCAATTAAAGATTTAGAGAAATATCAGTTTTAATCCCAATTAATTTTCCTAGCATCATATATGCCTTGCTTTGTCATTACTCAATCTGTAACTGCCTACATTTTAAGGGACATAGGTTTTCATTAATGTGAACAATAAAAAGTCTGAGTTCCATCAAAAATAACAAGGAGGACTAGGAATGAAATTTCCTCACAGAGCATCTATATCTTCAATATTAATATGGGAGCTCATGTGTGTTACTATGTTTTAACTGAGCTTTTTTAAAAATAATAATAAATCTCCTCATGAGGTTTCCAAAGTTATATAATCCAAATTATCTCCATCCCTTCTTTCCTCCCACCTTCTATATCTGGAAAGTAATTCCATCTGGATTATATATGTATTATCATGCAAAATGTCTTTCTAAAATATTCATTTTTTAAGTGAATAATCTTATAAAATGAAAACCTGAAAAAATTATCCACATAAATGAATGATAAATCATATGCTCCCATCTGCATTCCTACTCCAAAAGTTCTTTCTCTGGAGATATATAGCATTCTTTTTCTTATGTCCCTCAGAATTGTTTTGGATCATAGTATTGCTGGTAGTAACCAAGTTATCATATTTGATCATTCCACAACATTGTTGTTACTGTATACAGTATTTTCCTGGTTCTGTTTATTTCACTCTGCATCAGTTCACATATGTCTTTCCAACTCTTTCTGAAATCATCCTGTTCATCATTTCTTATAGCACAATAGTATTCCATTGCCATCCTATTCCACAATGTCTCCAGCTATTCCCCAATTGAGGGACATACCTCTAATTTCCAACTCTTTGCCACCACAAAGAGACCAGCTATAATTATTTTTTGTACAAACATGTCCCTTCACATTTTTTTCTCTTTAGTATATAGATCTAGTAGTGGTATTAATGTCTAAAAGGGATGTGCATTCTTTTAGAGCCCTTTGGGCATAATACCAAATTGCCCTCCAGAATGGTTGGATCAGTTCACAATCCCACCAAAAATTTATTAGTGTCCCAGTTTAGCCACATCCCCTCAAACATTTATCATTTTCTTTTTCTGTCATAATGGTCAATCTCATAGGTGTGAGGTGGTAACACAGTTGTTTTAATTTGCATTTCTTTAATCAAGAGTGATTTACAACCTCTTTTCTTTCTTGACTTTTTTTAGCTCCCTGGTAGAATAGGGTATTAGAATTGAATCAAGGATTTTTAACATTCTTTGCCTACTTTCCATTTAAACGAACATGTTTCCTAGGTATATATTTGTATTCCTGTGTTAATATCACTCTCAATAAAATATATAATACTTGAAAAAGGGAATAATTTCATCATGGTTTTGTCTTTCGGTTTCTAGAGCTTAGTACTGTGGCTAGAACATAACTGGCATTTAATAATTCCTGTTGATTGATTTGTGAAATGATTCCTTGGGGAACTGCAGGGTTGGGGGCGAATGGTAATTGATATTGTCAAAGATGATCCCAATTTCTAAGTTTTATCATCTACTTTTGTTGAACTAAACTAATAAATATATTTAGTGGGGAGGAAAATCTCTTAAATGAGTGGCTTAACCACATGAATAGGTTACTAGTAAAATTGTTTAAGCTATTTGGTTTAGAAAACATATTCTCTGTCCTAAAGTTGCAAAATACCCACCAAATCCAGTACTTCCAACTTTACCAAGTTTAAAATCATTTTCCATCAAACATATGGAAAAACTCCCTCAGGGTACCATAATAAAAATATTGAAATTACTTTATTTTAGTGCCTAGGACTAGGGGCCAATCATTTGATTTTATCCTCATTTAATCCCAGTTTTGGAAATTAGCATAAAAACTTTTCAGGTTTCATAAAGTTGTTTCTCTAACAGTAGAAATTTAAAAACCCTCTGTGGAAGGATATGTTGGAAATTGCCTGTTCAAAGAAATTTATGATTTTATTATGGCTGCATATTGACTATTCCTACAATAACCTGCAGGCAGAAACTAACAGTTTATTTATTCAAACTGCAAATGAAATTGGGCAAGAAAAGTAATTAGCAAGCAACAAAAAATAATGGAAAAGCACCATAAAAGCAGTTCTGAATTTATGTGGGTTGTCAGATAGTTAGAAAAATAACACTTTAAATTAAAGTAAGAGAAACTTTATATATATATATATATATATATATACATATATATATATATATATATATATATATTCACTTACTGCCTTAAACATTGATGCAGGGTTTTTTTTCCACCTAGATATTCCTATAAAAATAGACATTCTACTTAACATTTTACCAAGAGTTTCACTTCTTTATTACTTTAGATATTTTTGGAGCATATTTTTTTCTGGTTACTTTCAAATTTTATTCTATTAGATAAATTTTTTCAATTTCTTGTCCATTGCCATGTCAAAATATCATAGCTTGGATCTCTATGGTATTTTTAAAAACTTACACAAGAATATTAGACAAAAAGAAAACCACCCCAATGGAAAATACTCTGATTATTGATTGTAACCAACTAGAAATCTACAAAAGTATTTGCTTTTTTTTTTCTTTTGGTAATATAGAGGGAAAGTTCTGTACTTTCAGCTAAAATATTGTAAATTAAATGTTTCTGACTTCAGGCTATCAGTGAAGAAATGAAACATTCCTTCTAAATCATGAAAAAAATAGTCTTTGCATTATTAGAATTACTTCTCAGTTGAACAAAATTATTTTAATTAATTAAAGCTCTTATGACCAGAGAAGACTAGTACCTTATATAATGGAATTTTCTTGTATATATGTATATACACACATATGTATATCATATATATATGTATATACATATTTATTTATGTGCTTCCCCCCCCCCCCATTAGAATGCAAGCTTCTTGGAGGCTGGAAGAGTTTGGCTTTTGCCTTTGTATTGTCTCACATTAGCATAAGGTCCAGCATAGAGTAAATGTGAAATAAGTACTTCCTTTTTTGTTAACTTGATAGAAGAGACCTTTGGGCTTCTGTAGTTCAGTCCCGTTATTTTCCAAAGGAAATTTAACTAGACCTTTTTCTTTTCTACCTAATTGAGTCACAGTGGCCCATTGTGCCTTAGTCAAGGAACGTGGTTCTTGCTGATCTAGAATCCACCAAGTGGGGTAAGGCATAGGAAAGCAGAAATTCATGGATCTCCTTGTTTCATAGGAAATATTTATAAAGTATTTTATGACTTATAATGTGTTTTATTTTACAGAGTTATCTACTTTAACCACAGGAATCTTGTGAGGTAGTTGCTATAATTATACTTATTTTAAAACTAAGGCAACTCAGAGATGATGGGACTTACCCATGGTCAAAAAGCTACTGTTGAAAATAATATTCAAGCTCAGTCATTTCTGACTCCCACTTTTAGTACTCTAATATATCTCACTGATCCTTTGTAACCTTGTGCAAGTTGTAGCACATCTCTGGGTTTCTGATTCTCATCTGTAAAATAAGTTTAGACTAGGTGGTTGCTAGCTTCCTTTCTAGCTCCAAATCTGAAGAGCCCTACAATCCATACTACATAGAATAACATATGAATGTGCTATTGATTGGAAAATACATCTCCAAGGAGAACACAGATATCACCAATTCCATAAAAGGACTTGGAAACTAAATGATAATGTAAGTGGCATTTATTATTCTTGCTCCTGAAACCATCCTCATCTCTTTACATTTTCCCCCTGTGTACATAGATGGCTTCACCAGCTTTCCTCATTCATCTTTGATTACTGCCTAAGTACTTGCCCACACCTATGATCTAATTTTGTTTCTGCCTGAAAGCTCTTTCACTCTTTTGGTGCCTTTCTGCATTTATTTTAAGAGCTATAATACCTAATTTCTCGTTGCTGTGTGGACCTTTGTAAGGTTGTTTTGGAAGGCAGGGATTATAGATTCAACTAAATCACCAGGCTAAGAAAGTTAGATTTAACTTTGAACCTCAAGTGAATATATACTGCCCAACAGAGACTTTATTAAATCCAAAACGTCTCTACAGATGTGGACAGAGGCAAGTGGAATCATGAGGAATACCTGAAGTATGAGAGATGGAATTCAAGAGACTAGTAGTAAAAATCATCGGTATGTTAACTAGTCCTGAAAGTAACTAAATCCACTTTTAGGCATTTAAGAGTACCAAACCTCTCCCCATACCCATACTCTTGCCCCTATAGTTACTCAGCTTGAAGTCCACAATCTAGCAAATTTTACTCTTAGTAAAAAACTATTATTATATTATTATACTCTGGACTCAGAATAGATTCTTATAAAAAGCCACCAAAATAAATACAAATCTCATTTTAGAATTTTTCAGTGTACCCTGTCCTAATGGTATTGAAGCATCCATATGGAAACCCTTAACTACCTAGTTTTGCTTCTAACTTCTTAAGGCTTATTATTACTTATTTCTAAACTAAGTATTTCAATAGTTAACTCAGAAGTCCTTTAGGTAATATAGGCATTTTGGGGATGGGAGAACCTGTGTGATAAGCAGCCTGTGTAAAGCTTCTTACATCCCAAGTTATTGGGTAGTCATTTGCTATACAAGTCCCTCAGACATTTGTCTAAGCTACCTCATGGCCAGTCAGGTCCATTTCTTTTGTGTGGTCATTTTATTAGGATTAAGAAACTGTTAAAATAGGGGGAAGTGATAACTTGGGGAATAAGGTCTCAGAATATTTTCTTCCATGAGTACAAAACTAATAACCTAAAGAATACGATGGTGTGTATTAGTTTTTCCTTATGTTAATTTTTCTAAATCCTTCATACTCATTCAGGTACTGCCTGTATGAAATTTTAATCTGTCCCAACTTTCTCTCCAAAAAAGGTCCCAATTCGCATAAAGAATGCATCAAAACCCAAAAGGAGTATCACTCACATATTCATAGATTATAAATGGAATCCTAGCCAAATAGCTTTCATTTCCATATAAGTAGGTTGGTGACTCCAAAAATTGATTTTTAGAAAGAACATCTACTATATGAATTAAAATTCAATATTTATATTAGAAGTAGACTTCAGATTTTTTGGTATACTTTATAAGTTTGGACAACAAGAAGTGAGCGATGAAACCTACTAGCCTCTCAGAATTATTTTCATTTTTAAAATCAAACAAAAATATTTAATTAGATAAGAGGAGAAAGATGAAAGTATTTTAAATGCTCTCCTGCAAATAACTCATTTTTCTTTAATTTCATAGTACTAAAGCTTTTAGAACCAATTCTTTTTAAGTAGCTGAGCACTTAAAGTGATTTGACTGCTTGTTTTTAATGTAATAGCTTCGTATAGGTAAAGCTTATTTTCCAAAAAAGAATTATTCCTGAAAGAACCCTAACCTACCCCTAGCTCCAATTAAATAGCAATGACATCCCATTTAGCCTTTGTCTTTTTCAAGCATCTGGAACAATGCTAAATCTAAAAGGGGTAAAAATACAAAACAGAAACATAGAAAAAACAATTAAAAATATTGCAAAAGGGAAAAAGAACGCTCATGATTCAAATAAGGCAAAATAAAAATAAAGAGTCAAGAATGATTATACAGTCCAAGGTTTGAAGATTATCTATGATATGCAAAAAAGGAAACAAAGGAGACTCTCTCATTGTCTAGCAGTTGAAATATAAACACGAGCATTTCAAATCAATTCAGTAGACACTTATTAAGTGTCTAATATGTATAGTACCATTTGGAAGGTAATTTTGTCAACTCCCTTATGAGCTAGTACAATCCACTTAAAATGTGAATGGAAGGTTATAAAATAGAATTGAGATTTGTAATCAGGAAGACCTTTAAGTCTTTTCTGATACTTAGTGGCTGTGTGACCCTGAGTTGAACCTCAGCTTCTTCATCTGTAAAACAGAGATAATAGCTGTTGTGACTATTTCACAGAGCTGTATCAAGGTTCAGAGAAGATAATGTATGGGGAGAGCCTCATAAGCTTGAAAGCGATATTTAAATATTATTTTATGAAAATAATTTAATTTAGCTTGGAAAATAATTGTAGCTTTGAAGCCAAGAGACAGGTAGGATATGCTTTTCCCAATGCATATGTCAGTATTTAAGCAGCGTTCCACAGGAAGAAGCCTCATTCTGGCATTCTACTAATAGGAGAGCTTCTAGAAATGCTTCAACTAAGCTTTTACTATTCCTCTAATCCAAGCAATGGCACCAATTCTCCTCATGCCATGTTTGCTCCCTTCAGTTAGCACAGCATCTGATGTTGACAATAGCTCTGTTTCCCTGAACACTGATTGATTCTTCTGTCTGCTATGAAAGCATTTCCAAATGAAAGATTTTAATCAAGACTAGCACCTGAGCTCTGGCAATGAGACAGATAGCAGGTTTCCTTATAATTAAACAGATGAAGTCAAAGACCTAAAATTAATGAATGCCTTATGCCCTAGAGCTCGAGAGCCTCAAAGGTAATGATTAAGAATCAAAGAAAGTCCAAAGGGACAGTAGCAGGAAATGATATAACAAACCTTGTTATTCTTTTTTAGAAATAAACATTTAAATGATATAAATATATTATGTGTTTATATATTGCATTTATACGTACATGAACACTTATAATCACTTGTATATGTGTATGCATATGTATCTGCATATATATGTATATTTTTATTAGCCATTTATTCTAGATGTGAAAGCGTTCAGAATATTTTGCTTCCAATGTTAAAAAAAGTATATATTAAGCTAAGGAAAATAATCTGTAGTTGGGCAAATAGATAAAGCTGTTTCCCTGAACTATGTACAGGAAGAAAGAGTAGCAACTAATGATAAAGAATTTTCTGGAAACCCATAATAACAGGATCTATTTGAGCAGCTAAAGTATCAAGATTTGGAGGCAAAGTGCTGAAGTGGAACTGTCCTTCTCTGATGTCATGCTGCTTTTCCTCTGGAATAAATAAGAAATAAATCAGGAAAAATGTGGGATCAAGAGATTCCTTCTCACTCTTCCCCATAACTAATACTTTTCTGGTAGTGACTCATAATCTTCTCAGTGTTAGTATTCTATTGTTGTAACATTCATGTTTTTTGACTTAGCAATAACTAAATTTGACTTTTATATCACATTTGGAAAATAAAGACTCAAAATATAATGATGTTATATGGGGAAAATTCCTTTTCTATTGGTGAACATCTATCCGTCTCATTTCCTTTAAAATTATATTCACCACTCTAAAGATACCAAGGGATTCATCTCAACTACTTCTGTCCAAGGCACAATTGTGCCATTCATGAATCACCTTATGGCAGTGTTGTAGTTCTTTTAGTGGTATGGAAGCTGAAGGATCCCTTAATGGGACTTTGGCTTTTCAATTTTCCTTAACATTGGCTAGAAATGTAAACCTATCATTTCCCAATCTATTTGCACTCTAAATGAAATAAGATACAATCAGCTAGATATTCCTTTGTGGGAATAACAAATGGAATGGAACACCCTCAAATAATTACACTTACGAATAAAAGTCAATTAGAGGAAACATCTCCTTCATTGAGAATTTAATTGTATAGATAGATAATAAAATATTAAGTTTTCCTTTAACATGCTCTTACATAGTGATTAAGGTTAAAATAAAGTCCTTTTTCCATTCCTCTTTAATGCAGAGTGATTTTTATGAAATAATATTAAAGTTTATGGAGTAGAACCCTGTAGGAATATGGATATAGAGTACACCTAAACTATGACATATCATTTTGTAGAGGTATTATGGTACTTCTGGAAAGAGGCACAAATTCAAGTGTCAGAGGACCTAGGATCTGATGCTTACTAAACAACCTTAGGTAAGTTAGCCTCCCTGGATCACTGCTTC
This sequence comes from Gracilinanus agilis, assembly GCF_016433145.1. Classification (NCBI taxonomy): domain Eukaryota; kingdom Metazoa; phylum Chordata; class Mammalia; order Didelphimorphia; family Didelphidae; genus Gracilinanus; species Gracilinanus agilis. The sequence continues at coordinate 452,724,005 of NC_058133.1, forward strand.
CATATCTGTCAAATGAAGATACTAGACTGAATTACCTTTGAGGAACTTTCTAATTTTTGATCTATGACTTTATGAGAAAGAATTCTATAGTATATCTCTAGAAAGGGGGTTTTTATATAAAACACATTACAATCAAATTCATAATAAAGAATATCATGAAGTGCTTTAGCATTGTGTTCCTTTCTGGATACACCAACTCCATATCTATTCACCATACCTTGTAACATTCCGTTTATTTTTAAATCTCAATTATGTATTTCTTCTCTTCAGCTGCTCTTTAGTAGTTTTGTGAACAGATATCTAACTGTCAATATGATAAATCAAACCAATAACAACTTAAAAATTTAAACTCCTTTAATCCTAAGCAAATTGTTTGAAAAATCTGACACTTTGAGCTCTAAGATTTTCCCTGCACTGATTTATCTATTTTCTATTTCTCCTCATTCATTTCCCACCTTCCTTCTCTCCTCAAGTATCAAAGTCTACTTTCTATTATAATAGATGTTTTTAGAGTTGATCAAGCCTCTCCCATTCATCAGTAGCCTTTCTCCCCCCTTTAATCTAATCCCTCTCTCAACTCTCCAAGTCTCTAGGAATATGTAGTTTCCTTTATTGGAGAACTATATTTTTGCTGAATGAATGAATGAGGAAAAGGGATCAGGACAAATTTATAGTAAGGTATATGTTATCTGTAAGGGTGAAAAAGGGGTTTTATGGTTTCAATATATTAAAGATGGTCGCTAGAGGATTGAACTATTATCAATCCTCAATTAAGAATAATCTCAAATCAAAATTGACTTTTGTGGAAATTTATTTACATGAGAAGAGAGAGAGAAAGTACGGAAATAAAAATCTATCTCACTGATTAGTCCAGGTAGATCTTAACCCTCAGCTGAGGGTTAACGGGCCTGAGGCCCAGAGGTGAATGGAGCAAACTTCATTCACAGAGTCTGTAAAAGGAAGTTTCTTAATAGAAGTTCAGGAAGATTCAGTCTTTAAACTCACCACGTGGAACAGTATCTGTCACGAACCAGCAAAGCTCCCTCATGTCCCCCTTGCCAAACCAGCCACAGTCTCACTCACTCCCCTCCCTCCTTGGAAAGGCCTCATATATATCACTTCCAGTGCCTTCCCTTAGCCTTCATGTCCAATCACAATAGATGCTTTCTATGAGAAAGCATAGAGGGAGGTCCATTGATTCTGATTGTTACTCATTCTAGCACATGTGGTTTAGGACCTCCCAGAATTGGAAGGTGCTCTCACCTTTGGTGATTAAATCTAAAGATGGGCAGTGTAGACATAATTTAATTATCACATATCCCAAAGCATATAATAGAAGGAATACCCATAACAATAATTACTCCACTGAAATAATCATATGACCTTGAGATTCTGAAACACACAAAGATATTGAGAACATATTATAAACTTTCAGAATTATTTTAATATCTCTGCCTTTTATTTATCCAAGTAAAATGATAAAAACTAGATGATCTCTCTGATTTCTTCTGGTCCTAAATTCAAGAATCACTTTATACATCCACTTTCAAAAAATGGTGAAATGACATGAACAGGTATTTCTCAGAGGAAGAAATCAAAATGATCCAGAGCCATATGGAAAAATGTTCCAAATAAGTATCAATTATAGAAATGCAAAATAAAACAAGTCTGACATATCACCTCACACCTATCAGATTGGCTAACATGACCAAAAAGGAAAATAATAAAAGTTGGAGGGGATGTGGTAAAATTGGAACACTAATACATTGTTGGTGGACCTGTGAACTGATATAAGCATTGTGGAGAACAATATGGAACCAGGATTAAGGGCCACAAAACTAAGCATACCTTTTGACCTACTAATATCACTACTGAGACATCATCCCAAAGAGATCAGAGATAAGGGAAAAAGAACTACATGTACCAAAATATTTTCAGCAACAATTTTTGTAGAGGTAAAAAATTGGAAACTGAGGGGTTGTCCATCACTTGGGGAATAAATAGATGAACAAGTTGTTGTATATGGTTATAATGGAATGCTACTACACCATAAGCATTAACATTATAAATTCATAAAAAAATTAGAAAGGCTTATCTGACCTGATGTAATGTGAAGTGAGCAGAATCAGAAAAAAACAATTTGCAAAGTAACAAAAATATACAATGATCTACTATCAACTAATAACTAAACCAGATCCATAAGAGCAAAACAAAACTCCAAGATAACCTCAAGGAACTCATGATGAAAATTCTGTCCTTTGTCAAAAAAAGAATTATTGGAATCTGAGTACATATCAAATCATTCCATCTTCTACTGTATTTCCTTCATAATATTTATATTTCATGTGTGAAATGTGTGTTCTAGCATGACATGAGCAATATGGAAATATGTATTACATGAAAGTATGGATATAATCCATATCAGACTCTTCACTGCCTCAGGGAGGAGAGGGGAAGAATGGAGAAAAATCTAATTTTTAAAATGTCAAAAATCATTGTCAAAATTATTTCTATATGAAATGGAAAAAAATTAAAAAATTTAAATAAAGAATTATTTTACTCAGTGTTCATAAGGAAGATGGTGCCTAACATGAGAATCTTCATTATACTAGTGGTGCAAATTTCAAACAATTATGAGCAGATCTATTTTTTCAAAGGAGTATTCTCCTGCTTTTATAAATAAAAACTCCTTCTTCTCTGGTCCAGGTAGGCAGTCCCATTATTAAATGAAAAGAATAACTTCTAATAATTTTGTCTTCTAATAATATCAGCACTCACAAAAAAAAATCATAACCATGATATGTATCTAGCTTAACACAACTAAGAGAGCCACTGTAGTATTTCTGGTGCCAATGAGACTGAGGTCAAATCACTACAATGATTAGTATGGTCTATTTGGTCTAGTTCATTATACATATACATACGAAACACTGAGTTTGCACACTTTTGAATAACCGGAGATCTCATATAAATCTTGTTGAGACAAGATGCAGTGTCAATCAGAAGATTTGTTAAAAATCATCATAGTTCTTTCAGAATGTCAAGGTCACCACTGCAAGCAGTAAGGAAGCTATTCAGGAAATACAAAAGAAAAGAAAAAAAAGTCAGCTTTATATTCTTTCTTTTCATTTTTAAGAATAAAAAAAGGCAAAGGGTCAAGGAAAAGAAGAAAAGATCATCTTGAGGTGATTCTGTTTTTTTTTTAAATTAGATGAAACTAGCCAGTCCCCAAATGCCATGATTTCCTTACAAGACAAAAGAGTTCAATACAGTGGAGGTCAGGGCAGAGCTTAAAATGGCAACAGACTTTAGATTTTTTTCCTGTGCTGCAAGTATGACTGGATTATATCCCTTGTGTGAGGGCACAGAGGCTCAGCTCTTAGTAGATATTTTCACTAAAATAAGATTTTTAAAAAATGCCTCTCAGGCTAGATTTTCAAACCATGTAATTCTACTGAGAAATTCCTTTGTCACCAAGGGAGCTAGCATTTTACTCACACTGATAAAGTTTTCTACACAACACAGGAACAACCTTTGACCCTGTGGGCAGAATAAAGATCAACTTGTTTTACATTCACCACCCCTGCTTTTCACAGTAACCTACTTCCTTGTTCTGCTTTAATTTTCCATATCCTCCATATCTGCTTTCATTTCCCCTCTTTCTCTCATTTCAAAACATGTTCACTACAGCCATCTTTCCTTACTTTTACCTCTTTTCTTTCCTTTGTTCCCACTTTGCCATAAATTCAACTCTCCCTTAATCCCCTTGTAATCTCTATGTTCAAATCCCAACTATCATTCCTTTCTTTTGCTATTCAGTGTGTGTGTTTTCTCCTTCCCCCCATAGTTATATTTTAAAAATCAGACAGGGAGGTAGAATATTTGTATTTCCCTCATGAAAAGTGCCTTGAGTAAGACATAGTGGGACCTAATTAATTGAATAATAGCTAACATTAAAAAGTACTTACACTGTGCCAGACACTGTGCAAATAATTTAATAATCATTATGACATTTGACCCTCAAAACAACCCCGGTAGATAGTGCTATTATTATTCCATTTATAGTTGTGGAAATTGAGCCAGACAGAATTTAAGCTACTTAGTGCCATCCAAATAGTAAGGATGTGAGGCTAGACTTGAACTCAAGTCTTCCTGACTTCAGACCCATAAGTCTATCCATTACCATCTAGCTGCCATAATATCAGTCTTTTAAAAAAGATAATTTTTATTGATACAGTTATCATTTTTGTTGTCACTTCCCCATGATGTCTCTTTACCGAACTGTTCAACAATAGAGTTTTCCACTGTTAAAAAGAAGTATAGTTAAAGAAAATATATCTTCACCATTTCTTGCTCTATATGACAACAAAATTCTCATTCTGTACATATCATCCTTCTTTGTTAGAAAAGAGAGGCATGCTTCACCACCTGTTATAATAGACATAGCAGTCTTGGTTATTCACAGTACTGGTAAAAATGTTCTTGTCTTTAATTCTTATTTTCCTTTATAGTATTGTGGACTTCCAAATATCCATAAATTCTGTGGGCAAGTAGGACATCCTAAATCAAGCCACCCCTAATTTAGTGATTTGATAAATACTTTACTTCAAAGGCAGTCAAACCTTCCTGACTGGGAGAGCCAGCCTCTCTCAGTCTAACCCTCTCCTGTGACTCATCCCCCAGCACCAGCCTTCTCCCTAGCAGCAGTTACAAAAACCTAAAACCTCAACCCTCTTATTATCCCTGACATGAATAAATCCCCTTTGTTACCTATACAAAGCCTCTTGTGAATGATTGTATTGAAGATTAAGGCAAAGACTGAAGAGGGAAGAATTATTTTCCTTTATTTTCTTGGGGGAAACCTAGGCATCCATCTTGGGCAGGAAGTACCCCATGGAGACATCAATTTCATTGGCATGGAGGAGTCTTTGACTCCTCCCTCAAAGGACTTTAGAAATTAACAAGAGAAACCCACAGCCTTGATCTAAAACATTTCTGACTGACCCAAATTCCTCTTGTACCTTAGAGATACCTTCCCTGTCTGAAGGATCCAGTCTATTTCCTCCCAGTACCTTCTGTCTCTAGCCTCTGTGAATAAGCCTGTTTGAGCTGCTCTCCTGTATACTCCCATTCATCCCCTTGCCATCCTATATACTTCATTCCTTTATACCTCATTCATTCCTTCCCTACACTCAGCTATCCCCTCCAATTCCTCCTCCAATCAATCATCCCCTTCATTCCTCATTCCTCCTCATATCAGCCTTATCCCTCCTTTAACCAAGACTGGCTCACTTATTTATAACACATACTACTTGCTATCTTGCAGAGGGGTTGCATGGAGGGATAGAATCTGGTTTGTAATATGTTAGAAAACAATTATTAAAAATTGTATCAACATGTAATATGGAATTAAAGTTTAAAAATGAACATCTGAGTAATGACTTGAGTTTGTATTTTAGGAGTCTATAGTCATAGAGAATCATGTACTTGGAGTAACCTTTAACCGTCTTCCTGAGAACAATGCATACAAATTATAGGGTGTTTCTAGGAGCTAAGAGATCATTCTTTGACTCTTTTCTCCCCTGGTTCTTATCTTGGGACCTAGATCCTGTGGATATCAGGCAATATCTATTTGTATTCTCTAACTTTAGCTAATAATAACAATGATCATACTGAAACTTAGGTATTTTAAGTATTTATGTATAATATAAAGTATTTATGTATAATAGACAGATGAATGTACATATACATCTATCTATGTGATCTGTTATATATGTAATTATATATGTAATGCATATAAATATGCCTTTGTATATATTTATAGCTACATGCATATTTATATATGTACTATTATTATATAAATCTTATAATTATTATATTTATTATTATATAACTATTATTATATAGTAGAAATAGAAATAACTTCATCTCTCTATCTGTAATTTTCCCAAGTGTTCTGGAAAGTTTACAGGACTTTAAATGAGAAGACTGAGGTTCAACTGCCAACTCTGTTGCTCACTAGGACAACAATAACAATATCAACAATGATAACATTCAAATTGCACTTTAACTTTGCAAAGTACTTTGCAACTGTTTTGATCCTCAAAACAACACTTTGGCATTGGTGCTGTTTTTCAGATTAAGAGACTGGCACCGACATTAATTAAATAACTTGTATAGCATCACACAGATAATAAGTGTCTGGGGCAGGTTTTGAACCCAAATGTTCCTTACTCCAAATCCAATGCTCTATCTATTTTGCCATCTAGGTGCTTTTGTGACAGGCAAGTCCTTCTAACATCTCTGAACCTTAGCCTCCTCTTCTAAATAAAATAGTTGATGTTTTATTAATTGGTCATTTTATTTGTGTCACACTCTTGCTGATCCCATTGGGGTTTTCTTGGCAAAAAGAATGCTGTGGTTTGCCACTTTCTTCTCTAATTGGGTCAAGTGACTTAGCCAAAGTCAAATAGCTAGTAAGTGTCTGAGACCAGATTTAAACTAAAAAAGATTAGGTTTCTTTTTCTTCTTTTTTTTTTAACCCTTACCTTCCGTCTTGGAGTCAATACTGTGTATTGGCTCCAAAGCAGAAGAGTGGTGAGGGTAGGCAATGGGGGTCAAGTGACTTGCCCAGGGTCACACAGCTGTGAATTGTCTGCGGTCAGATTTGAACCTAGGACCGCCCGTCTCTAGGCCTGGCTCTCAATCCACTGAGCTACCCAGCTGCCCCCAAGATTAGGTTTCATGATTTCAGGCCTGTCACTTTAACCACCACTTTATCTAGCTGCCCTGAGTTAATATTAATATTAATATGATGTAAATTTATTAGAATTGCTTTCCTAAAATGAAACAAGATGTGACAAATTAGTATGAAATTACATATATGTATTCATACATATATAAATGTATCTATAAACATAATGCACATGTATATTAATATATGCATATGTAAAACACATATACATACACATTCCTTCAACAGATGTTCTTTAATCCTTTTTCAACTCAAACATTTCTTCTTCAACTTCATTGTGGCATAGAGTAAATTCCTGATGCTTCTGCCTAGCTATAGAGGTTTCTAGAATGGATTAAAAAAACTGTATACTTTTTTTTTTGTCCTAGGCCAAGCTAACAAAGTTTAAGGAGGCTTATTAACAGAGTTGTTCCCCTAGGGAATTCATTATTTTTCTTTTTGCTTTAGTAGCTCATTGAGTCTTTAAGTGAAAGGTTGTAAATTTTACCCACCACCAATTATATCACTAATTTAAAAAAAAAGAAATTAAAGAATCAAGAGGCAGAATGCCATAGCGGAAAGAATGTTGGAATTAGAGTTAAAATCCATGGATTTAATGAGTCAGCCACTTATTGAAAACATGACCTTGGGAATGTTCCTTAATTTCTCTGGGCCTCAGTTCTCTTATTTATAAAATGCTACTTTGGAGGTGTCCTCTTCCCTCCCTAAATCTGTGATCATACAGCACACTGATACTTTATGGCTACAAAATGCGTTACCAATGTGATCTCGTTTGCTCAGATAAACTTGTACCAGTAGGTTGAGAAGAATACATATGAACATTACCAATGAAACTCAGACAAGTTACAAGGCTTGTCCAAAGTTAGGCTACATCTAAGCCAAGTGCTTCTAAATGGAAAAAACAGAATGCTTGTCCTAGATGACATCTTTAGTTTGCAATTTAATTAGCCAAATTATCTTTTGATCAGAAATGAAATTAGGATTATAGAGCTCAGTTGGTCAATCAACACACATTTAGTAAACGCTTTTGTGAAAGGCACTATATTAGGTGCTATGGATACAAAATGACAGCTCCTATCTTCAAGAAATTACATTTAAGATCCTACATCTGTTACTATGAAGCATGTTTCTGTTTATGACTATGAAATTGTGACTAGGATACAGAAATACGTTAATAACTAATTTGAAAATAGTAAAAATCTAGATGGATTTCAAATACTGTCATGATTATTAGGCATTGAAATTTACCCACTTGGAAAATAAATTCACTTTTCCCTGATCATTCTCATTCTGTATCTTTCTTCAAACCAGACTCTATTTTTTTGAAGAGACTTTCCCTTCATTCTGTTTCAGGAATTTACCATTTCCTTCTTTTCTAGAATCTATCACAGATATTCCTTGTAAACCTATCAACTAATTTGTTTTTCACTTATTTTTATATATCTTATCTCATGTAGAGTACTATAAGCCTCCCTTTAGTAGGGCCTCCATCTTATTTTCTCTTTTTTTAAAAAAATTTTAATTTAAAATTTTATTTTTTAAACCCTTAACTTCTGTGTATTGGCTCCTACGTGGAAGAGTGGTAAGGGTAGGCAATGGGGATCAAGTGACTTGCCCAGGGTCACACAGCTGGGAAGTGTCTGAGGCCAGATTTGAACTTAGGACCTCCCAACTCTAGGCCTGACTCTCAATCCACTGAGCTACCCAGCTGACCCCCTTATTTTCTCTTTGAATCCCTAGGGCCTTACAAAATATTTTATACATTTTTGTTGAATGAGCTAATGAATATATGTTAAATTAATACATGAATAAATAAGAAGATGGAAACCTTTTTTTTTGCTACAAACTTATTACTATATACAAGAACAGAAAACTGCATTGTCATTTTGATAGCTACATGATCGTTTTCAACCTTTGGGATATAAGGGACATGTCTTAGGGCTATGGTGGTGAACCTATGGCACACATGCTAGAGTGGCACTCAGAGCCCTCCCTGTGGACATGCACAATGTTGCCCCAGCACAGAGATCACCAAAGCTCTTTACTAGAAAACTAGAGGGAGGTAGGGCCAGGATGCTCCCCTCCTCTTCTCCACCATGTCTGAGGATATTTCTCTCATCACACACCCCTCTTCCCAGAAGCCCAATGGGAGTGCTTCCTTCTTTGCCTGGAGTTAGGGGATGACCCAAATGCAGTGTGAGGGTTGCAGTTTGAGCACTCAGTCTCTAAAAGGTTTGCCATCCCTGTCTTAGGGTAATAAAGATATTCATAGTTATTACTTGCAAGAGTTAAAAACACAGTAGCTGACTGATACATCTCTGAAGGCATTTTACTCTTTCAATTCTATGCTCATTTCCCAATCTTCTCAGAGCATATAGTAAGGAACCTTAATAATCACCAGCTTCTAGTGTCTTACAATGGTTTTAGGCCACAACATGGTCTAAACTCAGACCACATTAGTGAGATTCTAGGGAGAGAAAACTAAAAATTATGGCCTTACATAGTTTTAGTTGATCTGATCAACTTAGGAAGTCATCATGTTTTATTACCAAGAAAACTTATACTTTTTAAAAATCACAATATTTTGGTGGGTCATTTGGTTTTAAATTGAGAAGATTGGAATAATCGTATATAAAATGATGTGAATTTTGTTTAAATATATTTCACATGGTCATGCAATGAAGAGCCTTATAGAATATGATTCTAATGTGAAAAAAATTAATATGGGTATTGTAGAGAGGTAATTAAAGAAAATGGTAAATTTGTTTTTGGACCTTGTAGTAATGTGTTTAAGTATCCAAGACATATATTTATAAATTGCAATGGAAAAAATGGGAGCACTTTATTTGAGATAATGAATGACATATTTTCCATTGTAGGCTCTCTAACCCTTACCTTAAATGAGACGGTGAAGGGAGAGAAAGAAGGGAAGGAATGAGAGAGGGATGTAGAGAGAGAGAATCAGATAAAGAGAAAAAAATACAGACAGATACACAGAAAAAGGAAGGGATAATCTGCCTTATATGTTCTATTATATCATCTGGTTTTAAAGAGTATTGATCTATTTGTGCTAGTCAGAGAAGAAGTAGGAATATCGTCAGTTTTCTAAGATACCAAGGGTTTTAGACTAATTCCAAAGGGTGATGCCTAGTATGCTCTTCTAAAACCTGGAAAGGCATGTCATCCAGGAAACGAACTGTTGTCTTTTGTGATGCTTCTGGTAGCAGGCATATTGATTTGGTTTAATCTCATGGAGAAAGAAAATATGTACTTGTATGCAACTTAGTTTCTGATAAACACTTACATAGAAGCTAAGCTCCTATTGAAGAGGAAGCCTTCCACAGCTTCTTTAGTGATAGATTACCTTCCTAACTAAATGTTTCTTAGAATTTACTTCTGACACTGGCAAATCATGGAATGAGTATAATCAGAAGCTGATCTCTCAGGGAATGTGAAGAGATGTAGAAGACAAATTGCTTGGGCAGCATATATAGAGTTGATGTTTCATTTGAACAACTTGGTGAAAACTTGAGTTTAGTGGGTGCAATTACCCTGAAGCTAAGAAAATATTACTTTTATGAGCATCAGTGGGGATTCAAGTGAATATCCTCAGCCATTTAAAAGGTGTTTTTTTTTCCATTGTACATTTTTGCAAGACAACATGTAAGTAGTAAGTCTACAAAGAATTTGGTGGTCTTTACTGGAACTCTGGGTCCTGATACCAATCTTCATATCATTATTCGAAAGACTATTAAGCCTCTGATGAATATAGATAGCATTCTGTTAAAATATTGAGTTCCCAGAAATCTCCATATTGGAAAGGTCACTTGATGTTGTGGAAGTAAATATAAGATTTGACAAGTGATTGGGAATATATGTATGAATATGTGGAGAAGAGGAATGGGAATATTACAGAATCAGACCTTTTCACTTCTACCCACTCCCACCCATGTAATTTTCTTCCACAGAGAGTTCATCCCTTCAAACAATTGTCATATGAGAAAGATACAAAGTTCATCATCCTGGTTGGCCTTAAGAGGACACTTAACAGCTTATTAATATTATCCATATGTAGTGATATTTAGAATTGAATATATATAAATACTTCAGATGATATTTTAAAAGTCAAAGTGTAGTATGACTACCATTACACTCCTATATGTCTCTTAAAAATCCTCAGGTCTCATTAGCTTTCATGGTACAATATTACATTACTGATTCATGTTGAATTTGAAATTCAATAAAATGCCATGATCTTTCCTCTCTCACGCTACCACAACCAGTGTCTAACCATGCTTCTTCCATCTCACATCTGTAATGTTGATTTTTTTTTTACCCAAGTATTAGACTTGACATTTGTTTTATTGAAAACAAACAAAAGTTCAGCGATTTGTCCAAGGTCACACACCTAGTCAATGTCTAAAGTTAAATTTTAAGTCAGATTTTCCTTACTTTGGACTCAGTAATCTCTACACTGTGCCATCTAATTGCCCCTAATCTATTTCCTTATTTATCTTGAGTATCAGCTTTCCAAGAGTAGCATTTTTTTCTTTTCTGCCATTTCTACTCTTATAATCATTTTTCTTTAGAGAACATAAACAGAGTAAGAATTGAGCAAATTTACCTTTTCTTAGCTATTAAATGTCACTATCTCATCTACCCCTAAACAGAGATTCTGCCCATTCTTTGATCTTACTTGGTCTCCCAAAATAGTTTAATTAAAATAAATAAATAATCTCCCATCTCCATCCAGCTTCCCTCAAAAGCCTCTGCTAATTCTACATATTAATGTTTCCCTCTCTACTTTCTTATACAAGGGTCTGTGCCACATCCATATATGTTCTCAGTTATGGCCTTCATTGTATCATCTAGCTTTCTAAAAATCATTTTATCTTGGTTTTTACATAAACTAATTTCCCCCTACATTCTTCCCTTTTATCTTTCCAGCTATCCCTTATGACTACTGTGCAGTTTAAAATACTCCAAGTCCTGGGATACTGTCTCCCAGGACTCCCACTTCCTTTGTGGGAGGTGTTGGAGAAAGTATAAGAGAGAGTGTTTTGGCAACTTTTCCCTCTCTCCAGCCCAGAGGCTGGCTGAAGCTCCCTACCTTGAACCCTGTGGAGCTCTCAGCTAGTAACTCTCTCTTGGTGTCTTTTCTCCCTTCTGTCTATCTCCTAGTTTTCCCTAGACCTTCCCTTTTCTAATTTAAATAAGACCTAGCTATTCTAAACCCTAAGTTGCGACCTGATCTTTTATTTGAGCCCTGAAGGGTTCTGATCAATTTCCCCCTGCTGGGACTGGGGACACTATCTTCCTTTCCCTTCCTCTACCTTCCTCTCTCCTTTCTCCCATCCGTTCTTCATCCTCCCTTCCTCCCTTCATCCTTACACTATATATACATATATAGACACACATATATATTTATAAAATATGTATAAAATATATTTATATAACTAAATTCAAGAAAACCAATTAATATATTGATGGCATATTAAAATGGCAATATACAAAATATCCTATATTTGTGCACTCCCCTAGACACACATATGAAAAGAAATGATGGGAAGTGGATTTTTCTCATGTCTTTATTTCTGACCTAATGTTATTTTGAAACATTTCTTTCTGACATTTTGTGATTTCTCCTTCCATTTACATTGTTGTAATCATAGTGTATATTGTTTTCCTAGTTCATGGAAGTCTTTCTATGCTTTGCTATATTCACTATGTTTCTGTTTTTCTTATAGTACAGTAATGTTCCATTATACACACACACATATGACATGTTGTTATCCATGACATATTAATGGGTAACTAGTTAATTTCCAGTTCTTTGCTTCCACAAAAAATGTTGCTATGAGTATTATTTTGAGTATGGTTCCTTTGTGTGCATGCACACATTTGTGTTTGGGTGTGAGTGAATGTTATTGCAAATATGCCTAGGGGTGGTATCTCTGGGTCAAAGGGAACAGACTTTTTGGAAACTTTATACAGTTTGAAATTTTTGCCTAGAATGGTTATATTAATTCTCAATTCCACCAACAATGTGGTATTTTAATTTTCTAAATCTAGTTTGATTGTTTATTGACACTGGTCTCTTTGGATAAATTCCATTTTTTCCTTTCTCCTTAGAATTGTTTCCCTTTAGGATGTCTTCAAGATATTTTCAGAAATGTCATTTTTGAGCATCTCCTAACCCTTCTAGTCTGACTTCCCCTAAAATATTTCACTTTTTTAATATCTCTATAAATTTATTTTTCTCTGAAATCTGATTTCCCAAAATCTAGGGCTCATGTCATGCAAAGCCCCAATTTTCTCTCATTCTCTATCAAAAACTCTAGGACAGATAAATTATTCCTTCCAAGGGTTAGCAAATTTTTTACCACAGAAGTAATTTCCTTTCTGTTAATGAGAATAAGATCTAGAAAAGCATTCCTTCTTATTGATTCCCCTTACCTTTTGAAGAATGTAATTATCACTACAGCAAGTCAAAAAGCTACTAGCTTCTCAGTCAAAGTTATTTGCATCAGTTTGATTCAAATAAGGTAAGCAGTTAGAGCCAGAAACCAGTGACATACCAGTATTGGCAAATAAGTCAGGGTAAAGAGTATGCTGTAGCCTCAGTGATTTTAACGTCTCCATTTCCACAAAAGAAATACAGAAACATGTTCTAAACTTGATAGAAAGTAGTCACTTCCTCCAAACAGTAACATGAACTGTTATTTAGGAATATTAAAAACTAAGAAAACAAAGGGGTTTTCCAAGTCTCTGTTTTAAGTATGGATCTCAGAAATGCACTAGAAGTCTTATTGTAATTTACATGATCATAGGAGTTAGAATAAGGACAGAGCTTAAAGATCATCTACTAAAAAAGAATCATCTAGATGGTACGATGGAGGGAGGATTAGGTCTGGAGTAAGGAATCAGTCAATCAATAAACATTTATTAGGTGCCCTTTATGTGCCAGGCATTATGTTAAATGCTGCAGATATGAAAAGGGGTAAAAAACAGACTTCACTCAAAGTATTTACAATCTGAAAAGAAAGATCTGAGTTCAAATATGGCCTCAGATACTTCCTATCTGAGTGACCCAGGGTAAGTCACGTAATCTCTGTTTGCCTCAGTTTCTTCATCTGTAAATGCAATTAACCATGGAACTTACCTCCCACGGTTCTTGAGGGGAATAACATGAAATAATTGCAAAGTGACTGGCATAGCACTTGGCACATAAAAAGCATCATGTAAATGGTAGCTATTGCTATTGTTATTATCTTTATGGTGATAATTAAAGTCATCTTATTTTTCTGAATGAAGCAACTGAATTACAAAAGGATTGTGATTTTCCCAATGTGATATAATAGATGTTTATGATATATATGAATTACATTTACATGTATACACATGTTTAGTCTCAAAAATAAAGACATAGTGATAATTTTAGAGGCCATCAAATTTAAACCCTCATTAGTTTTAGAAAGCTGTTTATTTAGGTTACTTAGAATAACATAAACAACAAATGAAGACTCAAAACATAGAGACTTCCTAAGTATTAGGGCTTTCTGACAGTTGAATGAGTTGTTTCTAGAAGTAGTAAATTTTATCTAGATAGATGTCTTTAAGGGAAGACTATATGCATACTGATAGGAAAAATACAGCTATGTTTCTTAAGCAGGCATGATATTGATTACATGGACTATGAGATTTCTTTAAGAGCTGAGATTCAGTAATTGAGTGATCTTCTTGAATACAGTTGTAAGGTACACCAGCCATTTGTCAATAACATTCTTCTAGTTCTCCAGTTTGACTAGTAGTGCTCTGGTAAATATTTAATAAACAGCTCTTTGTGGGGAAAATCTATGATCAAAATAATTTATTTTAATCTGTATAATTAAACTTTTCTCTTTCACTTTCTTAAATAAAGAAAATCAGCAAAGCAATTAACCAACCTCAAATTTATACCATTTGCCAATTTGAAGGTGTTTACTCACACTAAGAATTTAACAATCAACTGGTTAGGGCTGTCTCCAACACATTCTTATTACCACCTTCCTGAGTTCATTTATTCTACTTATCTTCCAACAATAAAATCAAAGTTAATTAATTTTTGGAGTGTGTGGTGTTTGCCAGCACAAATCACTACCTATGTATCTCCAAGATGTAATACAAAAGAAGAGCAACAGGAGAGAAGGGAAAGAGTGCGTCTTTGGGAAAAGAGTAGGAGCCTGGGATCTGAGAGCCTAGGATTTTAACATAACTCAGACTATTTGGCCACTGAAAAACCTCTTCTATTGCATCTCTCAGGTCACAGAATTTTAGAGCTAGAAAGGACCGTAGGGATTTTGTATTTATCCCATAAGTTTTCTGATTGAAAGATTTTGCTTTGCTTCAATTTCTCCTCTTCCAAATAAAGAGGTCATTCACTGAAACAGCCCAGTTAATGTCACTGAATGTGGATTTTTAGTAATCAATTTCAGCCAACATTTATTAAGCAGTTTGTCCTGGACTGGGCCTGGTAGAGTCAATCCCCTGGTAGTTTTTGTTCAATATTGGAACAAAATGAGAAACTTGAATGTTATTCAATAGTTAACAAAAAGTGATTTACTTAGCCAAAGCAGAAAGAGATTTGACAAGGATAGAAGTTGAGCTGATTCAACTGTGGGAAACTCTCTTGAATGTGATAACCATGGTGAATACCTCAGTCAAACCTCCAACAAACATGGTGTATCTCCCCTACAACTATCTTTGTGGTTATTTTGTCCTAAAGTGATCAGGTAGTGACAGCAATATTCTGAGTCCTTAGGCACCTGAGTCCATCACAGCTTAAAAATTATCTCCATGAATTTTAAGGGAAAAACTAGACTAATCTTCCTCTAGCTCTATTCTCTTCCATGTGAGGGAGAGTAAATGAGGAAGATGGTGGGAATAATACAAAAGTGAGGTATGGCAAAGTCTTAAGGACAATAGGACAAAGGAACAAATGATTCAGTTGAAGAGTAATAAGTAAAAAGAATTGAAAAATACATTTTCATCAAATACTTATTATGTGTATAGTAGCATTAAGCTAAATACTGAGATACTAATATGAAAACCAGCAGAGTCCCTTTCCTTAAGAAGGTTATATTCTAAAAAGAGGAGACAATATATTCAAGGGAACAGTGTCCAGGGAAGAATATATTCATTTGAAAAGTTACTGGGATAGTGAGTGGACTTATAGGGGAGTAGACAGATGTTCTTTTTAGGAGTAGTGACAGAGGGGATTTGTTAATGATTACAGTACAGGAAAATGAAGGTTAGAGTATCCACAGGATGGCATCTGGTGATAATTCCACTGAAGGAATAGTTGGTGAGGAAAAGTCCAAAATGAAGTGAAGCATTGCCAGAGTCCATATGTAGATATTCTAAAGTGAATGACTTGGAGAGGTTAAAAATAGTGTGAATACATAGAAATGGAGAAAGTGTAGTCATTGTAAGGATGATGGGCTGCTAAAGTATGAAGGGGAAGTATGATTGAGGTCACAGAGAAAATGAAGAATAAATTTATCAAGGGAGAAGTACAGCATAGGAATGGTAGGAAATAGATTAGAAATAGGGATTGCAGAATTCCTAATCATGGAACTAGAACACTAACATGTGATGATAAGATCAAGGGTAAAATGTTCTTTAAGTGTAACTGAGAAGAAGTTCAGGAGTAGACCATGGAGGATGAGTAAATTGGAGAGAGACTAAAGTCTTTGAAGGAATATCAAGTTCAATATATTCACAAGTTAGAAATAGAACTAGAGCAGAAGGAATGAAAAATACTTGATTTTTCAGTTTTTGGCTTCTTGAGAATGGAAAAAGACATTTTTATCATCCTGAATACTTATCAGAGTCATCTTTCCATATTAACCATTTAATTATTCTGTTAAATTCATGCATTAAAAATTTCTAACAGATTGTAACATTTGTTATTCCCCCCTCAAATCTTCCCTATTCTTGTCTCTTGAGAAGTATTGTGTTAGTATTCATAACATGAAGAATGTGCAGGCTTTCAACATGATTGAACTTTATCACCAAAGGAAATAATCTGCAATCACTGAGGCATCAATTTTGGTAACTCAATAACTTAAAATACTAAATAACTCCCAAAAGAATTAAATTAAGGTATCCATTATGTATACTAAATTTGTAACAATGTAGCCTCCATATAATAGTCTGTCAGTACATTCAATTAATTGTTGAGCTACAGAGACACAGGTCTGCTTTCTCCTGGAAATCGAGTTAACAAACCAAAATGGTGGGGGAGGAGCCTTCATAAATACATTTTGGCAAGAAATAATGAGTTATGGAACAAAATGACAGTCAAACGAATCAAGATTTGATCCAGTGGCAGTGCTGTGCTATTTTCAAACAATTAATGGAGAACTTGGAAATCTCTTCTTTTCCCTAATACATAGATCTGAAATTTAGTTAAAAAAAAAACAAAAAAACAAATAAAACATGCACTGACAAATTTTATTTCAATTCTCTAATCTGATTGTTAAGCCTGTTTTGAACCTATAAAGAAAGAGAATATGATATTAAAGGCCAATATTTGGTTGAAAGCAGGGATAAAATTTTCCTACTGACACGTAAAAATCTCTCTTTATACCAGGCAACTCTCAAAGACAATACATTTCAGAGGAATGCCATATTTACATTACCAGAGGGGGTTTCCATAACTGAAGCTATCTGATACTGATAAAATCATATTTCAAGATTAGCAACATGAAATCTATATGTTCATCATGAAACTTGAGAAATTAAATTATGATATATGATGTATAATATTGATCTATATCTAGTTTCTGCCAAACTGACTTCCATTTTTCCTAACAATTTTTTTTACCAAATTGTAAATTTTTATTCCAAAAACTTTGATTTTTTTTTACTTTAGTCAAAAACAAAGTTATTATAATAATTTATGCTAGTTTGACGTATGCCTCGACTGACCTACTTTTCTATTTCTTCATCAGTACCAAATAGTTTTGATAATTATTGCTTTATAACGTAGTTGAAATACAGTATTGCTAACCTTCCTTCCCTAATATCAAAAAAATTATTTGACATTCTTGACCTTTTTTTTTTCCAGATGAATTTTGCCATTTTTTATTGCTGTTTAATAAAATAATTTTTGGTAATTTGATTGAGGCATTGAATTAGTAGATTAATTTAGGTAGGATTGTCATTTTAATTATATTGTCTCTGGCCATCCCTGGAAAAATTCACATTTCTCCAATTATTTAAATATGATTTTATATGATAATTATATGATTTTATAATAATGATTTTATAATAATTATAATTATGTTTATATAATTTCTGTAGTTGTTTTGGAAGTTATATGTATTTTATTTTAACCATGGGTTAATTAAAATGGATTATTTTTTTATTATCTCTCCTTGCCCAACATTTTTATTGATATATAGAAATGCTGACAAACAATATATGTGGGTTTATTTTACATTTTTTCAGAAATTATTGATGTCAATTAATTGGTAGTTGAATCTCTTAGTGTTTAACTATATATGTATATAAACATGTACTTATATATGTATATCATATTATATCCTGTGAAAAAAGAGGTAGTTTTATTACCTCTTTGCCAATCCCATTACTTTTAATTTCTTTTTTCTTCTCATATTGCTTTTACTAGCCTTTCTAGAACAATATTAAATAATATTGGTGATGATAGGCATCCTTGTTTCACTCCCGATCTTATATGAAAGGCTTCTGACTTACCCCATTATAGACAAAATTTACTGATAATTTAAAGAATATACTTCTTATTAATCTAAAATAGGAATAAGAGCTATATTTTGTCAAAAGTTTTTTCTTCATCTTTTGATATAATCCTGATTTTTGTTGCTTTTTGTTGATGAAATCAACTATTTTAATAGTATTCTTTATATTTAACCATGCCTGCATAACTGGTATTAATTCTGTTTGGTCAAAATGTGTAATCTTAGCAATATATTGTTGTAGTCTCTGGTAATATTTCATTTAGAATTTTTACATACATATTATTGGCCTAAAACTTTCTTTCTCTGTTTTTGCTCCTGTTAGTTTATTTATCAACACCAAATTTTTTCATAAAAGGAATTTGACAGCAATCCATTATCAAATTTTGTAAATAATTTATTTAATATTGGAGTCAGATGATCTTTAAATCTTTGGTAAAATTCACCTGTAAATTCATCAGGCCATGATGATGCTCCCCCTACCCCCACGGAAGTTCTTTTATACACTGTTCAATTTATATTTTTCTAAATATATTCATTTGTATCCTATTTCCTCCTTTGTTCACCTAGCAACATGATAAAAGAAATTAACTTGTTAGAATCATTTTTTTTAGGAAATGTACATTAATCATCTTCCTAAAATGTTTAAATTAATTAAGAACTCAAGTTCAAATTCTAGGTATCATATATTGTAGATTGCAGATAAACACAAACTTTGAACCCCAGAAATTTTTAATCTAAATTCAACAAATGATACATATTCAGATATCAAGATAGCAAAGCAAGGACATAATGCAAAAGAGACTACAACTCTGTGGTTAGGCAGGGTGAGTCAGGGAGTGATGAAGTCATTCTTTCTTGTCCATTAAAATACAAGAAGTTAATATATTTTAATTAAAGGATTTTGATCTTTTTGTATCACCAGTGTTTTGCACAGTACTCAGCACATACCTGGAAATAAACATTTCTTGAATGACTGACTAGATTTAGATCTACATGGGAATTATAACTTTGACCTCTGCAATTCATTTCTCACCAATATTTCCAGGGTCATGTTTCATTATTTTATTTTCAATTCTTTTGGTTCTAGGAAAAATGGTCTGATAGATGTTACCTCTCCCACACTCTTTTGGCAAGTAGACCCATTATATCTAGAATTCTCTGCCTCCTCAGACTTTTAACATTCTTAACTTCCTTCAAATCGAAGTTCAGATTCCCTTTCTTGCATAGAGCCTTTTCTCAAACTCTCAATTTTTAGTGTTTCTTTCCCTGTTAATGTTCATTTTTACCTTATAACTCTGTACTTGTGTCATTTCAGTAGACAAGAAGCTCCTCAAGGATGAATAACAATAACTCAATTTCTGACTCTCTGTTTCAATTAGCTGACATATAGTATAAGATATTTAACTTCAACTTAATAAATTCTTGTTGAATTGAATTACTTCCTATATATACCACCTTGAGCTGGTTTCTTCATGTTTATTTTTGTATTTTTGTATTTATTTTATTTTTATAATTTTTTAATTTTTAGAAAAATTTCCCATGGTTACATGATTCATGTTTTTACTTTCCCCTTTACTGCCCTCAAACTCCTCCCCCCCTGTAGCTAATTCCCATTTCCACTGGTTTTAACATGTGTCATCAATCAAGACTTATTTACATATTATTGATAGTTGCATTGGTGTGGTCCTTTCTGGTCTATATCCCCAATCATGTCCTCATTAACACAAGTGTTCAAGCATCTTGTTTTCCTTCTGTGTTTCTTTTCCTGTAGTTCTTCCTCTGAATATGGGTATCATTCTTTTCCTTAAATCCCTCAGAATTGTTCTGGGTCCTTGCATTGCTGCTACTACAGGCATATATTACATTCGATTTTATCACAGTGTATCAGTCTCTGTGTACAACGTTCTTCTGGCTCTGCTCCTTTCACTCTTCATCAATTCCTGGAAGTCTTTCCAGTTAACATGGAATTCCTCCAGTGTATTATTCCTTTGAGCACAATAGTATTCCATCACCAACATATACCACAATTTGTTCAGCCATTCCACAAATGAAGTGCATACCCTTGCTTTCCAGTTTTTTGCCACCACAAAGAGCTCAGCTATAAATATTGTTGTACAAGTCTGTTCATCTATGATCTCTTTAGGGTACAAACCCAGCAGTGGTATGGCTGGATCAAAGGGCAGGCATTCTTCTATCACTCTTTGGGCACAATTCCAAATTGCCATCCAGAATGGTTAGATTAGTTCACAACTCCACCAGCAGTGCATTAATGCCCCAATTTTGCCACATCCCCATCAACATTCATTATTCTGCCCTGCTATCATTTTAGCCATTCTGCTAGGTGTGAGGTGATACCTCAGAGTTGTTTTGATTTACATTTCTCTAATTATTAAAGATTTAGAACACTTTCTCATGTGCTTATTGATAATTTTGATTTCTTTATCTGAAAATTGCCTATTCATTTCTCTTGCCCATTTATCAGTTTGGGAATCCATTGATTTTTTAAACAATAGATTTAGTTCCTTGTATTAGTAATTAGACCTCTGTCAGAATTTTTCATTATGAAGATTTTTCCCAGTTTGTTGTTTCCCTTGTGATTTTGCTTGCATTGTATTTGTTTGTACAAAACTTTTTAAATTTAATAAAATCAAAATTATTCATTTTAAATTTTGTATTTTTTTCTAACTTTTCCTTGGTTTTAAAATCTTTCCTTTCCCAAAGATCTGACAAGTATACTATTCTGTGTTCACTTAATTTACTTACAGTTTCCTTTTTTATATTCAAGTCTTTCACCCATTCTGAATTTATCTTGATATAGGGTGTGAGATTTTGATTTAAACCTAATCTCTCCCACATTGTTTTCCAATTTTCCCAGCAGTTTTTGTCAAATAGGGGAGTTTTGTCCCAAAAGTTGGGCTCTTTGGGTTTATCATAAACTGTTTTGCTGATGTCACTTACCCTAAGTCTATTCCACAGATCCTCCCTTCTTTCTCTTAGCCAGTACCATATTGTTTTAATGACCACTGCTTTATAGTATAGCTTAATATCTGGTACTGCTAGGCCACCTTTCTATGCATTTTTTTTCATTATTTCCCTTGATATTCTTGATCTTTTGTTCTTCCAAATAAACTTTGTTATAGTTTTTTTCTAATTCAGTAAAAACAAAAGGTTTTTGATAGTTTGATAGGTATAGCACTAAATAAGTAAATTAATTTAGGTAGAATGGTCATTTTTATTATATTAGCTCATCCTAAACATGAGCAGTCAATGTTTTTCCAATTGTTTAGATCTAGTTTTAATTGTTTGGAAAGTGTTTTGTAGTTATGTTCGTTTAATTCCTGTGTTTGATTTGGTAGATAGATTGCTAAGTATTTTATATTGTGTAGGGTGATTTTAAATGGTGTTTCACTTTCTACCTTTTGCTGCTGTGATGTGTTGGAAATATATAGAAAAGCTGATGATTTATGTGCATTTATTTTGTATCCTGCAACTTTGCTAAGGTTGTTGATTATTTCTACTAGTGTCTTAGTTGATTCTATAGGATTTTTTAAGTAGACCATCATATCATCTGCAAAGAGTGACAGCTTAGTCTTCTCATTGCCTATTTTAATACCTTCAATTACTTTTTCTTCTCTAATTGCTACTGCTAGTGTTTCCAGTACAATGTTAAATAATAGAGGTGATAATGAGCATCCTTGTTTCACTTCTGATCTTAATGGAAATGCTTCTAATTTATTCCCACGGCAGATGATATATGTTTATGGTTTTAGAAATATACCATTTATCATTTTTAGGAAAGGATCTTCTTTCCTAAACTTTCTAGTGTTTTCAGTAGTAATGGGTGTTGTATTTTGTCAAAGGCTTTTTCAGCATCTATTGAGATAATCATGTGGTTTTTGTTGGTTTGCTTGTTGATATGGTCAATTATGTGGATTGTTTTCCTAATGTTGAACCATCCTTGCACTGCTGGTATACATCCTACCTGATCATGATGGATAACCCTCTTGATCACTTGCTGGATTCTTTTTGCTAGTATTTTATTTAAGATTTTTGCATCTATGTTCATTAAGGAGATTGGTCTGTAATTTTCTTTCTCTGTTTTTGATCTCCCTGGCTTTGGAATCAGTACTATGTTTGTGCCATGAATGGAATTTGGTAAGACTCCTTCTTTGCTCATGATATCATATAATTTGTATAGTATTGGGATTAACTGTTCTTTGAATGTTTGATAGAATTAACTTGTGAATCTATCAGGCACTGGCAATTTTTTCTTAGGGAGTTTGTTGATGGCTTGTTCAATTTATTTTTCTGATATGGGATCACTTAAGAGTTTTATTTCTTCTGCTGTTAATGTAGGCAATTTATATTTTTGTAAATATTCATCGATATCACCTAGATTGCTATATTTATTGACATATGATTGGGCAAAATAGTTTTTAATGATTGCCTTAATTTCCTCTTCATTAGAGGTGAGGTCTCCCTTTTCATCTTTGATACTCTTAATTTGTTTTTTCTCTTTCCTTTTTTTAATTAGATTTACCATCACTTTGTTTATTTTATCTGTTTTTTCAAAATGTCAGCTTCTCGTCTTATTTATTAACTCAATAATTATTTTATTTTCGATTTTATTAATTGCTCCTTTGATTTCTAGTATTTCTAATTTAGTTTTCATCTGAGGATTTTGAATTTGTTCCTTTTCTAGTTTTTTAAGTTGCATGCCCAATTCGTTAACCTCTGCCCTCCCTAATTTGTTAATATATGCACTCAGTGATGTAAATTTTCCCCTTAGAACTGCTTGTGCTTTATCTCATAAGTTTGGTTAAGATGTCATCATTGTCATTGTCTTCAATGAAATTATTAATTGTTTTTATAATTTGTTCTTTCACTAAATTATTTTGGAGAATCATATTATTTAATTTCCAATTAGTTTTTGGTTTGCCTCTCCATGTATTCTTACTAATAACTATTTTTATTGCATTATGATCTGAGATGATTGCATTTATTATTTCTGCTTTTCTGCATTTGGTTTCCATGTTCCTATGCCTTATTACATGGTCTATCTTTGTGAATGTTTCATGTGCTCCTAAAAGAAGGTATATTCCTTTTTTCCCTTTTTATTTTTCTCCATATATCTATTAAGTCTAATTTTTCTACAGTTTCATTCACCTCTCTTATCTCTTTCTTATTCATTTTTTGGTTTGACTTATCTGGATATGATATGGGAAGTTTGAAGTCCCCCATTAGTATAGTTTTGCTATGTATTTCATCCTTGAGCTCCACTAGCTTCTCCTTTAGACACTGGGAAGCTATACTGTTTGTTGCATACATATTGAATACTGATATTTCTTCATTGTTTATACTGCCTTTTATTAGGATATAGTTACCTTCCCTATCTCTTTTAACCAGGTCTATTTTTACTTTGGCTCTGTCAGAGATCATGATGGCAACTCCTGCTTTCTTTTTCTCATTTGAAGCCCAATAGATTTTGCTTCATCCTCTCATTTTCACTCTATGTATGTCTGTCTGTCTCATGCGTGTTTCTTTTAGACAACATATGGTAGGATTTTGATTTCTAATCCACTCTGCTATTTTTTCCATTTTATGGGGGAGTTCATCCCATTCATATTCAGTTTTGTAATTATCAACTATGTATTCCCAGACCTTTTGATTCTCTCTCATAGTCCTGTCCTTTCGTCTTTCACTGTTACCTTCTATATCAGTGTTTTGTTTTTAATCAGTTCCTATAATCCCCTCCCTTGTTGTACTTCCCTTTTGGCCCCTCCCTTCTTATTCTCCTCTTATCTTTCTTTAAAGTTATGCCATGCTCCCTCCCAAGTCCTCTCCCTACCTAGTATTGCTTCCCTCCCCACCAACCCATTTGTTACCCTTCTATTTCTCTATAGGGAGTGAATCCATTCTCTGCCCCAATGGATCTGCTTGTTCTTCCCTCTTTAAGCTGATTTCAATGCAGTTAAGTATTGAATATTTCCTTTCTCTAACCTCTTTACCATTACAGTATATTGTTAATTTTCACTGTTGATCCCACGTGCTTCTTTATGTTATATAAATTTAAACTTATTCCTTTTTGTTTGTTTTCCTATTTTTCTTATTATTACCTTCTTCTCCCCCCCCCATTTTTGTATATATTTATACACACACATATATATGTATATATATCTCCCTTGACATTTCATCCTATACAGTTTGTCCCTGTTCTCTCTATGTAAAGTTCTCCTGATTACCCTGTTGGTAATAACAATTTTTAATATTTGCCAATATTTTCTCTTCTTGGGATACAAATTGATTGAACTTGTTGGGTCCCTTAAAGAAAAGAATTTATTTTCTCCTCCCCCCATTCTCTTAATTACCTCATGTTCATTCTCTTGAGTTCTGTGTTTGGGCCACAAACTCTCTGTTTAAGTCTGTTTTTTTCTTGATGAATGTTTGGAAGTCCTGGATTTTTTGAATGACCATGCTTTTCACTGCAATAATGTAGTTAGTTTTGCTGGATAGTTGATTCTTGGTTGTAGACCCAGTTCTCTTGCTTTCCAGAAGATTGTGTTCCATGCCTTCTTGTCCTTCATTCTAGATGCAGCCAGATCCTGTGTTATCCTAACTGTGGTTCCCTGTTATCTGAATGACTTCTTTTTAGCAGCTTGTAATATTTTTCCTTTGTCTGGTAGTTTTTGAATTTGGCTATACTATTCCTGAAAGTTGTCAGTTGTGGATTAAATGTAGGAGGTGATCTGTGGATTCTTTCAATTTCCACTTTTCCCTCTTGTTCTAGAATGTCAGGGCAGTTGTCTCTGATAATTTATTCCTTGCTAGTGCTTTCATAGGTCAAGACTGAGATAATTTGTGCTTAAAGGTCTATTAAAAAGAATAATTTTAAGCCATCACACAAATAGTGGCAGCCATGGAAGCCATGACATCAAAAGCAGCATCTGTACATCAGGTCAAGATGGTGAGTTAAAAAACATCAGAAGCGCATCAATCACTCTCCAAACCATTCCGGAAGAACAAAATTGCCTCAAAAGTGTACTGGAGCAATAGAACCAATAGAAGAAGGGGTGAAGTAGTGCTCTGGACCAGAAAAAAGCTTGGAGACAGAAAGGAGGTCTTTTTTCACTATCATTAGGAATTGGGAGTCCTGAACAAGACTTAGAGGTACTTGGACACAATATAGCATAAGGAACAGGAGAAAGAAAACAGTTGGCTTGGTCCAGCCTTTGCAGGGTAAGAGAAGAAACCAATGCATGATAGAACAAGCAACAGTGTGAAGAAATCTGCCCTACATAATCCAGTCAGAACAGAGGCTAGGAATGACCAAGTGCAGGCAGTAATGAAAGCTACCTAGCACAACAAGGTCTAGCCTCTATGGGTTTGGGCAGACCGCAATTCCAATCAGTTCAAGTGGGTGCAGTTTTACATGTAGGAAGCCACATAAACCACCTCTCTGGAGTACTTAAGCTGAGGCCAAGACAGCTGAGCTGACCCCAACCACAGTCCAAGCATGGAATAGTGCTCCATCCACTCTAGGAATGGAGCTAAACTTCAATATATAGACAAAATAAAAGGAAAATAACCCCAAAATCAGTAAGAGACATAAAAAAAGCCTGATTAAAATATGTCAACAATAGAGATGGCTAAAATAAAAGCTCAGAAGAGGACAGAAATATAAAAATGGAAACATGTGAGGACTAAAAGAAAAATGTGGAAGGATGTAAAGCTTAAAATCAACCCCTGGAAGAGTTAAGAAAAAAAATAAGAAGAAATTTAGAAGAAAGAAATAGGAAAGAAAAAGATAGAAAAAGCCCATAGCATAGAACAAAAACTTGCTGAAGAAAATAGTTTCCTAAAAAAGGAAATATATTATCTCAAACAATAAAATAAACTCAATAACAAAGGAAGTACAAAGCCTCAATGAAAAAATGGATTCCTAAAAAATTAGAATTAGACCAACAGAAACTAACAAGTTCCTCAAATAGCAGAAAACAATGCAAGAAATTCAAGAGTGAAAAAAAAAAACAGAAAATTTGAAATCTTTAATTAAAAAAAACAACTGAACTGGAAAATAGATCCAGTAGAGGTAATCTTAGAATCATTGGATTATCTGAAAGTCATGATCAAAAGAAGAAACTTGGCACCATAATGAAAGAAATTATCAAGGAAAACTGCCTGATATTCTTGAACAAAAGGAGAAAATTGAAATTGAAAGATTCCACTAATCACTCCTTTGAAGAAATCCCAAATGAAAAAATCTCAGCACTATTGCAGACAAATTCCAGCAATCTAATGTAAAGGAGAAAACACTTCAAGTACCAAAAGAGGGAAAAAATAGTTCAAATGTTGTGAAACCACTATCAGGATTACACAGAATCTAGAAACTTGTAATTTAAAGGATCAGAAGGCATGCAGCATGATAGACTAAAAGGGAACGGCTCTAGACCTACAAACAATAACCACCTATCCAGGAAAATCGAGCATTTCTTCAGTGGAAGAAATGAACATTTAATGAAATAGAGGATTTCCAGGTGAAATGGTCAGAGCTAAAAACAAAATTCAATAACAAAATTCAACACTCAAAAGAATAAAAATGATAAACAGGAAAAAAATCAAGGGAAGCAATAAAGTTAAAGTAGTCATATCTTAGCATAGAAAAGTGGTAACTAGCACACGTAAGATTTCTAAAGCACAAGAGAGCACTAAAGTACTTAATAAGGGAAACAATAGGGTTATACTGATTACAAGCAAGGTGTGAACTATGATGCCTTAGATATCAATAATTCTTGAAGTACCTAAGATACCTAAAGTAATTAGGATGCTTAAGGTATTGACAATAAAGTTAAGAACTTTAACATTATTAGGGGAATTAATATGAACATATGTAGACAGAGCAGTGAGTAAGTTTATATGATGCGATATATATTTTTTTAATCCAGGAATAAGAAACAATCAATACAATAGAAGGGAACATGAGGTTGTGGCAGGCAATGCTTAAAGCTTACTCTCCTTGGAATTGAAAAAAGTGGGAATAACATCCACACTCAAGTATAGAGTACTTACTGTACAGGGAAGTAAGAAGAGGAAATAGAACAAAAAAGGGGGGCCATAGATAAAAGGAAGGAGAATGTGGAGATGTGGGGAAATAAAACAAAAACATTTGTGAGCAGAGAAAGGCTGAAAAGAGAGAAAGAGAAGAATAAACAGGGGAAAATAAGATGAAAGGATCAGAAATAGGGAGAAAGGATCTGCCTGAACAAATATATTTTCAGCAGATCTTTTTGTAATGGCAAAGAATTAGAAAGTGAGGATGTGTCTATTAGTTGGGTATTGGGTGACCAAGGTATTCTATATCCTTAAAATGAAAACGATTTTACCATAAAAAATGATGAACAGGATGAGTTCAGAAAAATCTGGAAAGGCTTATATGAACTGATGCAAAGTGAAATGACCCAAACCAGGAGAACAATGTACATAGTAACAGAAATATTGTACAATGATCAATTGTGAAGTACTAAACTGTTATCTGTAAAAAAAGGATCAAAGATACTCAAAAGGAACTCATGATTAAAAAAATGCTATCCACAAAGAAGAAACTATTGAAATCTGATTGTAGCTCAAAGCACATGATCCTTCAATTTATTTTCTTTATGAATTTTTATTGTATATGTGATATGTGTCTTCAGTCATGACATGAGGAATATGGAAATACGTATTGCACAAAAGCACTGATATACCAATTTAGGGAGGATGGAAAGAAGGATGAAGTGAATCTGAAAATTCCAAAAGTATCAAAAAACTATTGTCAAAAACTCTATCTACATATAATTGAAACAAATTAATAAAAATGTAGTTTACCAAAGGAGTTTACTTCTCCTTTGTGTGAGTTTTCATTTCCATTAATATTGTCCTTACAGTGGCAGGAGTTTAGTAGCCAAAATGTTGAATTCTCTTTAAAATAGAAAATTAAATGAAATTTTTCTGGAACTTGAAGGCAATTGACTATGGTAAAGTAAACCATAGAGAAATGTCATTGTGCCCTATCTAGAAAAGGACATTTAGAATATTTTGTCTAGAATACAATTGAGGCAACTAAAAGGTGAAGTGGCTAGAGCACAAGACCTGTAGTTAAGAATTCCAGAGTTCAAGTGCAGGTTCAAACATTTATTTAGTGGGTAAGCACAGACTAGCCACTTAACTTGTATAGCCTAAAAGGAAGACAGCAAAAGCTTCTGTCTGCCAGGTTTTTGGGGAATATTGTGACATAATATTTTAAACTATATATCAAAATGTTTTGCAAATAGTAGATATTATTCAAATGTTGATTCCTCTCCCCTCTCCCTGATGAATGACTTTACACTGGAGGAATCAGAGAAGAGTTTAAACATCCTGGATAGTTACTTTTCATCTGAAATTTAAATAGTGGTACCTAGTTGACAACAGGTCCTAAGATTCTATGGAGAGAGTTTTACATGGTCTAGGAAGCCCTTAAGTGATTAAATATCCTTCCAAGATAGGAAGTCAAATTTATTTTCCTTTCTTACATTCTTTATTTCTTCTCTTGTTCTTTCCTTTGTTCCTTCATTCCTTCACTTTTTCATTTTTTCTTAATTCATTTATTTTTGATTATGGGTTGATGAAGGCCATTTGAGTGCTGGCAGACAATTTTTGGAGCATAAATCAACCTTGTGCAAGCCTATGAAAGGTTTCTTGTTTGATGAATTTACAAAATTTTGCATTTAATGACCATTGTAATTTTTGCCTTCACATGTATATATATATAAGCCTGCATAGTTGCTTATATATTTTTAAGATTGTGAAAAATTGATTGCTTTCAGATTTTCCTATATGGCAAGGAGAAACAAAGGAAGGTACACTGATTATGCCTCCAAAGAGACCTAAATGGTCCATTCTGGACTGCATACATATATAATATATTCAATATGTACCTCTCTCTTTTTTCCAAGGATTGAGAAATAGGATTGAGGAGAGGGAATATCATGGGGATCTAGACTATGTACAAATTCCATAAACTTACTTCAAAAAGTATCTGTAGGGAAGATATTAAGAAGAGAACATATTTCCAATGAGGATGCAAAGGAGCTACTTCTAGGACGATCAAAATGCTGTGTGAGGTAAGTGCTTAGGAAAGAGAGAATGTAAAACCTATATAACCTTGAGAGTTGAAAAGGTCCAGAAGATTTCCTGGTAGCTCACCTTTGCAGAGTTTTGGATTTGTGACCAGTGCACTATTGATGTCCCTGAAGTATGCAGGGAGTGGAAGCACTGATGTTGCCTTGACCTCTGGAGCAGCAGGCCATCTGGACCTTTTGAACTAACAAGACTGTAGCTTTCATAATCTCTTTCTCCAAGGCATTTTCTTTATACATCATCATGATTTTCCTGAAAGCAGCTACATTTTTAGTATCCTCCCCATGGAGAGATATCATCTTCTCCCTAGCTTCCTCTATGTGAAGATGTGAGGCAAGTTGATGGGTTCTGCACATGGGCCAGAATCCTATTATATAAGAAAAATCATCCCAATATCTAATGCTGTCTCAAAATGGAATGTGGTGTCTGAAGAAGTAGGGGGCTCCTCACTAAAGACTGTCAAGGAGATTGCACATTGTGAGTGCTGTGGATGGGATTTTTATGCGACAAGAGGGCCTCTGAGATGCCTCCCAACTATGAAACTCTGATTTTATAAAGGTTCTGACCTGCAAGGATGAATGCGGAGAGGTATGAATATGGAAAAGGGAATACAAAATATTTCTGACTCCAAGCACCAATTTTTAAAAGTCTGAGTTCTGGCAGCAAGTCAATCACAAAATAGTTGATTTTTTAAATAAGAATGATATTTCTCCCTGAGGTTCATTTACCAATATCATTTTAATAATTTAGTGGGTCAGTAGTAGAATCCTTCAGTGTCATTCATAAGACCTAGGCTTGAAGCCAAATCCATGAAAAGTCTAATATTGAAAGTTTGAATATTTCTTTTTTTTGTTTGTTTAAAACCCTTAACTTCTGTGTATTGTCTCATAGGTGGAAGATTGGTAAAGGTAGTTTGAATATTTCTTAAGTTATTTTAGTGTATTTAACTAACTGAACATAAAACTTCATAATAAAGATTAAAATTAAGTCTGGGCTTAGATCATTTTTCCTTATAGGTAACTAGAAATAAAGCTAATACACATTTTAAAAATATAATTTTAGACGACTAACTTCAGCTAAAGCACATTTATTTATAAGTAGCAAGCTGGTTTCAAGCAAAGACATGTAATCTTTCTCAACCTTGATTTCTTGATCTATAAAATAGGGATAATGTAACTTCTACTACTGTTGCCTACAATTGATCAATAAGATTTCTAACTAATATTTTGCCTTCATAAAATGCTATATAAATGTAAACTTTTAGCAAGAGTTTGTTTTGATGATTGAGCATAACCTGATTATAGAATTTAAGTACTTAATGTTATAAAAGTAATAACATTTCAGAAATATTTAAAATTATTTGAAGACATTTTATATGTAATCAGTAGTGAAGGAATACACAAAATAAAAGAAGTAAATGTCACTTTTTAAAACTAAACCATTTATATTCCCCAAATATAGAAAATCAACTTTTGATTAATGACAAAATTCTTCTATGTGGGAGGTCAACAATTTGTGGTGTCAGGAGAAATCTTGGCTCTTAAGGAGCAGATAATGGAACATTAAAAAAGGGGGAAAATGAGAAATAGATTTTTGAGAAAATGAAAATGAAAGTCATTAAGACAAAGTTAGAATTGGTAGGAAGAGATTTGTCTGGATAAAACAGATTTAATCATAAGGTTGATTGAGATGTCAAAAGTTGATAATGAGTGACAAAAAGATTTATAAGTAAATTAGGTATAATAAAGAGGTGTTAATTTTTAATAAGATGATCTCTCAGTAGAGAATAAAAAAGAAAGCCAGATTTGGAAAGTTTTATATTTATTTTATTTCCCTCTTTGTCTTAATGAAAGAGTGGGAGGAAGCCCTGTATCATGTACCAATTCTGTCAGAGTGCTTCACTCTAGAAATTCAGAGAATTTGAGCATAGAATATAGTAACACCATAACATCACCTATATTTATTTAGTAAGCAATTATGCAAATTAGTTTTATTGTGTGTGTCATTCTTTTCCCTTCAATTAGAGTAGTGTATCTTAAAAAAGCAAACTGTGTATTGTACTACTGTGTTACTGAATTTTAACTAAGCTAACAAATAACATCAGAGCTCATCTCACCAGGGGTGTACTGGGCCAAGTCGACTTTCTCAAAGATCACAGTTTGAGACCTGGCACAGCTAATCAGGATGAAAATCAAACTTCAAGGGAGTAGTGATCTCCCAGGGTGTTACAGGAGCTATTCCAAGAAAACAATGACCCTGGGGAAACACTTAGGAATATTGAAAATGAAGGGTGAAGGGAAAAGAATGGAGAGAAGGAAATATAAACAAAGAAAGAGTCAGTAAAGAAAGATCTGTTATAAAACAGGAATAAAGATCTGCTAAAGTAATAGGTCTCTGGCAGAGTAATTTATATGGAGAAGGTGAAAAAATACAATTTAAAGCACATTATGAGGAGTAAATAAACTCTCTCTCTCTTTCTCTCTGTATCTCTCTCTTTATGTGTATGTCTACATTCTTGGCTTTCTAGATACACATTTATATTTGTGTCCATGAATTTTTATGTGTGTATATATACAAATACCAGTGTGCATTATAATATATATGTATATATTCTATGTGTATTGAAAATATATGTGTATATATTATGCATATTACTTTCTAATCATAATATATGAGTAAATATATTAAATATATAACATTATTTTATATCTATGTGTATATAATGAGATAGAGACAGATAAATAGATAGTTGAAGACATGCATAGACATATGTATAGAGTAAATCTTCAATTCAATCAATATACTTCTAAGTGCTTGCTACAGGCAAGAGTCCATACTAAGAACTGTATATATATAAAAACCAAAGATTATCCCAACTCTCAAAAAGCTTACAATCTAATATAACCTATAAGCTTAATATGTCAGTAACATGATATCTTGGCCAAAAAAAAAAAACAAAGCCAAAACAAATATGATCCTGGACAGCATTAGTAGATGTTTGATATTCAGGATGTTTTTTTCTGGACATAGAATTTCAAAACAAATGTAACCAAGAGTCTAGTTTGGGGTTTCATATAATAGAAGTTACTTTGGTAAGTTAGAATATTTTTATTTTTTAAATAGAAAAAAATCACTTTTTAATTAAGGAAAAAGGGGTGAGTGCATTATTAGGCCTCCTCGCGAAGCATGCGAGCTACAAATCCTGTCAGAGTCCCCAGACTCTGGTTGCTGACCCCTGGGAGTGTCACTGGTTAGATGAAAACTCCAGTTAGAATATTTTTAAAGAAGGACATACATGATTTGCTGAGAGCATGAGGAAATAAATCACATTTGGATTGACAAAGAAATTGAAAAAAAAAAGCATAATAGAGAAATGAAGACTAGAAAGATCCTGCTCATAGCTTCCAAGTATTTTAAAGGCTATATTATGGGAAGAAGCATCATATTTATCCTGCTTCAATTCAGAAAACATCAATGAATGGAAATTACCTTAAGGCATATTTGGCCTCAAGGTAAGAAAAACCTTCCTAAAGACCAGAGTTAACCATAAATGGAAAGTCTCACATCATAGGTCATGCAATTATTTCTCTGTCTATGGAGTTCGGAAAGCAGAAAATAGATTGGTGGGTGTTTGGGGGGGAGAGAGTTATAGATGAGAATAATGCTATTGTTAAAGCAAGGAAACATTTGGATTGAAATCCTGACTCCTTTTAGCTACATACCCTGAGGAAAGTACTTAATCTCTTTGAGTCTCCATGCGTTTTGATTATATTTCTAATGCCTAACAAAGATAAAATTATTTGATAGATATTAAAAAGATATATAAACGTGTTTGGCACAATTTACAACCTATTAGATATTTCATATCTGATATCTTTTAAATATTTCAACGTTGATGTGTCCAAAAACAGAACTCATTATCTTTCCCCACAAAACACCTTTCTTCCATAGTTCCCTATGTGCCTACAGCACCACCATTTTTCCACTTTCCAGGTTTAAAAACTTCAGAGTCATCCTTGAGTTCTCACTACCCCTTGTCTCATATATTCAAATTCTTTGCCATGTCTATTCCTTTACTTCCCCATCTATCTCATTCTCTGTACTTACTCAGTAACTACTGCTGTTTAAACCCCCATCATCTCATACTTGGACTATCACAAAAATCTTTTAATGAGTCTCTCTCTTTCAAATTTCTTCCTTCTCTATTTCATCTGTCATATAGTAACCAAATTAATTTTCTTAAATTTAAGTTCTCCCCATATTGCTCCCCTACTTTAAACAAACAAACAAACAAAAACCCTTCGGTAGTTCCCTATGATCTCTACAATAAAATATAAACTCTTGTTTGGCATTAAAATCCCTTTATATCCAGACCCCTTCCTACCATTCTATTCTTTAAGCCCCTCTAGTATGTAGCTAAACAGCACTTCATCTTTATAGAGGAAAAAGAAATAATCAAAAAATATGAAGAGTATGAATAAAATTCCCCAAAGTAAGCAGGATTTGCTTAGGGTACAAAATTTAAATGGTGCTGACCATACTTGTAGTCTATTAAAATCACAGAAAGACTGAGGGTAAGAAAAATTAATTAATTAATTAGTAATTAATTAAAATAGGGAGATATGAAATGGCATACAGGCTTGGGTAACAGTGAATAGTGTTAGACTTGTTGTATTAGTTCTTTTCCTGTCTCAGATATTTACTATGTATATGAGACAACTCAGTGGCACCCTGTAATAAAGTGCTATATCTGTAGTCAGGAAAACCTAGGTTCAAATATGGCCTCAGATACTTACTGTGTGATCCTAAGAAAGTTATTTAACTTCTGTTTGCCTCAGGAGGCAATTAGGTAGCTAAGTGGATAGAAAATTGGGCCTGGAGTTTGGAAGATACAAGTATAAATGAGTCCTATCTGTGTAACTCTGGGCAAGTCACTTAACCTCTGTTTACCTTAATCTACTGGAGAAGAAAATGCAAATCATTTCAGTATCTTTTCCAAGAAAGCCCTATTAATGGCACAGCCCAAGGAGTCACAAAGAGTCAGACATAAATTGTTTGAATGACTCAACATTCTCTTAGGTTTATCTGGTATTTTTTTGACGATGATTTGATATTTATTTAGAGCTTTAAACTTTACAGAGTCCTTTGCATTCATTACATCATTTCCACTTCTTAATCAACCTATGTGGTAGGTTGATACTTTAGCAAGGAGATTAATATGCTGAACTTGTACTCACCTAAGGAAAATTTTGACTGTGCAGTGTAAAGGATACCATAATTGTAAAGAGAGAAATAGCTTCCAGGAAAAGGTTGCTGTTATGGCTTTAGGACTGAAAAGTGTCAAGAGGAGAGATGCTTGGTTTATTTCCCTCCTTTATTCCCTCCCCACTCCCAAGACTGGCAAACATTTCAATATGGGCTATACATGTATTATCACATGAAACATATTTCAGTATCAATCATTAAGTGAATAATCTTTTTCTTTCTTTTTTATAATTGATTAACTTAATGCAGAGTCAAGGTAAGCTTCACTTATACATGAATGAGGAAAATGAGTCCAGGAAAAGGAAGGCTTTCTTTTTACCCACAAAGGATACATAGTGGCACTCAATCCTGAATTTAGGTCTTTTGGTTCTCATTCAGTACTCTGTAGAGTATGCTATTAGGTTAGGCCACCAAGGAAAAATCTTTCCTGGGCCAGGAAAAGATGGATAGTTAGATGTTGATGATGATGTTGTTGATGAGGTTGATGATGTTGTTCTTGATGATGATGTTTTTGATGATGATGTTGATGACTGTTGATGACTTTGTTGTTGTTCTTGATGATGATCATGTTGATGATCATGATGAAGATGATTGAATTTGTAATTGGAAGTTTTCCTTCCATTTGAACCTTTCTGACCCTTCCCATTATAATAATTAAAATTTTCTTCAAGACTGTCTCCAAACTCTTTCACCCTTTCATTGTATTTGTTTTCTCCTCCTCCTTAGCACACACTCTTCTTTATGAAATATAAAATTAGCTCATTTCATTTCTTTACCATTTTTCTTAGTATTGTCCTCTTTTTTGCCCCTAGTTTTTACCCCTAGTTTAACATTTCATCCTATATACAGTTTGTTACTGTTCCTTCTAAGTATACTTCTTCTACCTACCCTGATAATAATAACAATTTTTTTTGCATTTTATTTTATTTTATTTTTTATTTTTTTAAATTTAAACATTTATTAATAATCATTTTTAACATGGTTACATGATTCATGCTCCTACTTTCCCCATCACCCCCCACATTCCCCTCACCCATGACCGACGCACATTTCAACTGGTATTATCATGTGTCCTTGATCAAGACCTATTTCCAAATTGCTGATAGTTGCATTGATGTGATAGTTTCAAGTCCACATCCCCAATCATGTCCACCCCGACCCATGCTTTCAAGCAGTTGCTTTTCTTATATGTTTCCTCTCCTGCAGGTCTTCCTCTGAATGTAGGTAGCGTTCTTTACCATACATCCCTCAGAGGTGTCCTGGGTCATTGCATTGCTGCTGGTACAGAAGCCCATTACATTCGATTTTACCACAGCATATCAGTCTCTGTGTACAATGTTCTTCTGGCTCTGCTCCTTTCACTCTGCATCAGTTCCTGGAGGTCTCTTCAGTTCGCCTGGAACTCCTCCAGTTTATTATTCCTTTTAGCACAATATTATTCCATCACCCACATATACCACAGTATGTTCAGCCATTTCCCCAATTGAAGGACATACCCTCCTTTTCCAGTTTGTTGCCACCACAAAAAGCACAGCTATAAATATTTTTGTACAAGTCTGTTTATCTATGATCTCTTTGGGGTACAAACCCAACAATGGTATGGATGGATCAAAGGGCAGGCATTCTTTTATAGCCCTTTGAGCATGATTCCAAATTGCCAGCCAGAATCGCTGGATCAGTTCACAACTCCACCAGCAATGCATTAATATCCCAATTTTGCCACATCCCCTCCAGCATTCATTGCTCTCCCCTTCTTTCATTTTAGCCAATCTGCTAGGTGTGAGGTGATACCTCAGAGTTGTTTTGATTTGCATTTCTCTAATTATTAGAGATTTGGAACACTTTTTCATGTGCTTATTGATACTTTTGGTTTCTTTACCTGAAAATTGCTATTCTTGTCTCTTGCCCATTTATCAATTGGGGAATGGCTTGATTTTTTTATACAATTGCTTTAACTTTTGTATATTTGAGTAATTAGCCCCCTGTCAGAGTTTTTCGTTATAAAGATTTTTTCCCAATTTGTTGTTTCCCTTCTGATTTTGACTACATTGTTTTTGTTTGTACAAAAGCTTTTTAGTTTACTATAATCAAAACCATTTAATTTACATTTTGTGATTTTCTCTAACACTTGCTTGGTTTTAAAGTCTTTCCTTTCCCAGAGATCTGACAAATATACTATTCTGTGTTCACTTAACTTATTTATAGTTTCCCTCTTTATATTCAAGTCATTCACCCATTCTGAATTTACCTTGGTGTAGGGTATGAGATGTTGATATAGACCTAATCTCTCCCATACTGTTTTCCAAATTCCCCAGCAATTTTTGTCAAATAGTGGATTCATGTCCCAAAAGTTGGGCTCTTTGGGTTTATCATACACTGTCTTGCTGATGTCATTAACCCCAAGTCTATTCCACTGATCCTCCTCTCTATCTCTTAGCCAGTACCATATTGTTTTCATGACTTCTGCTTTATAGTATAGTTTAATATCTGGTACTGCTAGGCCCCCTTCCCTCACATTTTTTTTCATTATTTCCCTTGATATTCTTGATCTCTTGTTATTCCAAATGAAATTTGTTATAGTTTTTTCTAATTCAGTAAAGAAGTTTTTTGGTAGCTTGATAGGTATGGCACTAAATAGGTAAATTAATTTGGGTAGAATTGTCATTTTTATTATGTTACCTCGACCTACCCATGAGCAATCAATGGCTTTCCAATTGTTTAAATCCAGTTTTATTTGTTTGGAAAGTGTTTTGTAGTTGTTTTCATATAATTGCTGTGTTTGTTTTGGTAGGTAGATTCCTAAGTATTTTATATTGTCTAGGGTGATTTTAAATGGTGTTTCTCTTTCTACTTCTTGCTGCTCTAGTTTGTTGGAGATGTATAGAAATGCTGATGATTTATGTGCATTTATTTTGTATCCTGCAACTTTGCTAAAGTTGTTGATTATTTCTACAAGCTTCTTAGTTGATTCTCTAGGATTTTTTAAGTAGACCAACATATCATCTGCAAAGAGTGATAGCTTAGTCTCCTGCTTGCCTATTTTGATACCTTCAGTTTCTTTTTCTTCTCTAATTGCAACTGCTAGTGTTTCTAGTACTGGGTTGAATAACAGAGGTGATAATGGGCATCCTTGTTTTACTCCGGATCTTATTGGGAAGGCTTCTAATTTATCCCCATTGCATATTATGTTTGTTGATGGTTTTAGGTATATACTGTTTATTATTTTTAGGAAAGGTCCTTCTATTCCTAAACTTTTCAGTGTTTTCAATAGGAATGGATGCTGAATTTTGTCAAAGGCTTTTTCAGCATCTATTGAGATGATCATGTGATTTTTGTTTGTTAGACTGTTGATATGGTCAATTATGTGGATGGTTTTCCTAATGTTGAACCAACCTTGCATTCCTGGTATAAATCCCACCTGATCATGGTGGATGATCTTCTTAATTACTTGGTGGAGTCTCTTTGCTAGTATTCTATTTAAGATTTTTGCATCTATGTTCATTATGGAGATTGGTCTATATTTTTCTTTCTCTGTTTTTGATCTGCCTGGCTTTGGAATCAGTACCATATTTGTGTCATGAAAGGAATTTGGTAGGATCCTTCTTTGCTTATCATATCAAATAATTTGTATAGTATTGGGATTAGTTGCTCTTTGAATGTCTGATAGAATTCACTTGTGAATCCATCAGGCCCTGGTGATTTTTTCTTAGGGAGTTCTTTGATGGCTTGTTGAATTTCTTTTTCTGATATGGGTTTATTTAGGTATTCTATTTCTTCTGCTGTTAATCTAGGCAATTTATATTTTTGTAAATATTCGTCCATATCTCCTAAATTGTTATATTTATTGCCATATAATTGGGCAAAATAGTTTTTAATTATTGCCTTAATTTCCCCTTCATTAGAGGTGAGGTCTCCCTTTTCATCTTTGATACTGTCAATTTGGTTTTCTTCTTTCCTTTTTTTATTAGATTGACCAATACTTTGTCTATTTTATCTGTTTTTTCAAAGTACCAGCTTCTAGTCTTATTTATTAATTCAAAAGTTCTTTTACTTTCGATTTTATTATTTTCTCCCTTGATTTTTAGTATTTCTAATTTAGTTTCCATCTGGGGATTTTTAATTTGCTTGCTTTCTAATTTTTTGAGTTGCATGCCCAATTCATTGATCTCTGCCCTCCTTACTTTGTTAATATATGCACTCAAGGATATAAATTTCCCCCTGAGTACTGCCTTGGCTGAATCCCACAGAGTTTGGTAGGATGTCTCATCATTGTCATTTTCTTCAATGAAATTATTGATTGTTTCTATGATTCCTTCTTTGACAAATTGGTTTTGGAGAATATATTATTTAATTTCCAATTAGTTTTTGATTTTCCTGTCCAGGTGCCCTTTCTAATTATTATTTTTATTGCATTATGATCTGAGAAGGTTACATTTATTATTTCTGCTCGTTTGCATTTTTTTGCAATGGTTCTATGCCCTATAACATGGTCAATCTTTGTGAATGTGCCATGTGGAGCTGAAAAGAAGGTGTATTCCTTTTTGTCCCTATTTATTTTTCTCCACATATCAATTAAATCTAATTTTTCTATGACTTCATTCACCTCTCTTACCTCTTTCTTATTTATTTTTCGGTTTGATTTATCTAGATCTGAAAGAGGAATATTTAGATCTCCCACAAGTATGGTTTTACTATCTATTTCCTTCTTGACCTCTGCCAGTTTCTCCTTTATGAATTTGGGTGCTATGCCACTTGATGCATATATACTGAGCAGTGTTATTTCCTCATTGTTTGTACTGCCTTTAATCAGAATGTAATGACCTTCCCTGTCTTTTTTAATCATATCTATTTTGACTTTGGCTTTGTCAGAAATCATAATAGCCACTCCTGCCTTCTTTTTCTCATTTGATGCACAAAAGATTTTGCTCAAGCCCTGATCCTTAAACTTGTGTATGTCCACCCGTCTCATATGTGTTTCTTGTAGACAACATATGGTAGGATTTTGGTTTCTAATCCACTCTGCTATTTGCTTCCGTTTTATGAGCGAGTTCATCCCATTCACATTCAGAGTTATAATCATCAGTTGTGCATTTGCTGACATTTTCGTTTCCTCCCCTATTCCTACCCCTTCTCCTTAAACTATTTCCTTTAAAACCAGTGGTTTGCTCTTAAGACCCTATCCCTTATCCCCTCCCTTGATTGACTTCCCTTTCTACCTCCTCCCTTACTTCCCCTCCCTTTTTGTTTTTAACAGCCTTATGAATTCCGTCCCCCTTCTTCTCCCCTCCCTTTTTTTGACCTCCCCACTCCCCTATTTCCCTTGATTTATCCCTTCTGACTTTCTCAGAAGGGTTAGATAGGAGTTTTATGTCCCAATGGACAGTATAGCTACTCTTCCCTCTTTGGATTGATTACTCTGAGAGTAAGGTTTGATTATTACCTCTTAATGCTCTCTTCCTCTCCTTCTTATAATAGTATTTGTCCCCTCTCCTTCCCATGCCCTCTTTGTGTGTAATAGAATATCCTATTTTTCTTATTCACTCAAGTTTCTCTTGGTGTCTCCTGCTATTCACCCCCTCTTTCCCATCCCTCATGTCATCTTAGATTATTTAGTGTTCCACCCTCACCCTGTGAATTATTCTTCTGATTACTATAATAGTGAATACTATAATAGTGAATAGAGTTCACTACAGAGAATTATACATAACATTTCTCTACATAGGAATACAGATAATTAGATCTCACTGAGGCCCTTAAAAAGGCAAATTTAAAAATTATAAGTTTTCTTTCTTTCCCCTCTGTTTCTTATTTACCTTTTCATGTTTCTCTCGATTTTTGTGGTTGGATATCAAGCTTTCCATTTAGCCCTGGTCTTTTCTGTGCAAATACTTGGAATTCTTCAATTTTGTTGAATGCCCATACTTTTCCCTGACAATATATAGTCAATTTTGATGGGTAGTTGATCCATGGTTGCAGGCCCAGCTGTCTTGCCTTTATAAATATTGTATTCCAGGCCTTACGGTCTTTTAGCATGGAGGCTGCCAGATCCTGTGTGATCCTGATTGATGTTCCTTGATATTTGAATTGTCTCTTTGTGGCTTCTCGTAGATTTTTTCTTTCGCTTGAAAGCTCTTGAATTTGGCAATTATATTTCTGGATGTTTTCTTATCTGGGTCGAATGTAGTGGGTGTTCTATGAATCCTTTCAATGTCTATATTGCCCTCTTGTTGTAGGACTTCAGGGCAATTTTGCTGAATAATTTCTTTTAGTATGGAGTCCAGGTTTATATTAATTTCTGGTTTTTCTGGAAGACCAATGATTCTCAAATTGTTTCTTCTAGACCTGTTTTCTTGGTCTGTCACTCTCTCATTGAGATATTTCATATTTCCTTCTATATTTTCAGTCTTTTGACTTTGTTTTATTTGTTCTTTTTGTCTTGAGAGATCATTAGCTTCTAATTGCTCAATTCTAGCCTTTAGGGACTGGTTTTCAGCTATGATCTTTTCATTTTCTTTTTCAAGATGGTTCAATTTGCTTATCAGTTCATTTGATTTCTGAGCCTCACTTTCCAATTGCAAGATTCTACCTTTTAAACTGTTATTTTCTTGCCAGATCTCTTCCATCTTCCTCAGAATCTCAGTTTTGAACTCTTCCATAGCTTGTGAAGAGTTTTCCTTATTTGAGGAGGGTCCGGATGCTTGTTTGTTCTCCTCTGTTTGCTCAGTTGTCTGGATTTTCTCTGTGTAAAAGTTGTCGAGTGTTAAAGACTTCTTTTTCTTGTTGTTAATCTTTCTCTTCTGAACTTCATGATTCTGGGTAGCCATCGTTAGCCCAGCAGCTTCTCAGGTTTATCCTCTAGGTCAGGGTCTCTCCACGGTCTTTTGGCTCCTGAGGTCTTAGTTCTGGTTTTTTACAAGGTCAAGCCCCCTGGTGGACCCCCTTGCTTGATCCTCTGCTGGAGGTTCCTTTACAAATCTCAGGGTTCTGCTTCCACAGTCTTATACCTGTCTGCACTTGTTCCCCACTCAGGGTTTCAGAGATTTAGCATGTGGCTGTGTCTGCCTCCACCCACGCCTCAGCTGCTCCCGCGCTCAGAGTTTGCGTGCGTTCTTTGGCTTTTTGGGGTCCCAAATCTTGCTGCTCTCAGGAACAGGCCCTGGAGCTGCCAATGACTCGATGGGTGCCCCAAACTTGCTCTATTTCTTTTTAACTGGCTTTGGCGCTATAGGTGGTGTGTGTGGTAGGGGTGGGGGTGGGGTAGTTGCTCAGCCCGCGATTTAGTGAGAGCTGTTTCACCCCTTTATAGCATGGAAATGTCCCGATTCCACATACCTGCCACGCTGCACCCTGTTGTGGGGTTCCTCCATTCGTCTGGACTTGTTTTTATGTCCCCTTGAGGAG
Source organism: Gracilinanus agilis (assembly GCF_016433145.1). Lineage (NCBI taxonomy): Eukaryota > Metazoa > Chordata > Mammalia > Didelphimorphia > Didelphidae > Gracilinanus > Gracilinanus agilis. The sequence goes on from NC_058133.1 coordinate 452,766,341, forward strand.
TCTTGTGTGTTTCAGTCAGGAGAGGTTAAGAGCTGCTTTTTACTCTGCCGCCATCTTAACCCAGAACCGATTGGTTCGATAATAACAATTTTTAAGAGTTACCAATATCATGTTTTCTTATAGGAATATTAATCATTTGAACTTATTGGGTCCCTTAAAAACATTTTGCTTGTTTCTTTTTCCCTTTCATAATTACCCTTTCGTGATTCTCTTATGTTCTCAGTTTGGGCATCAAATTTTCTGCTTAAGTAAGTTTTTCTTTAAGAATCCTTGGAAATCGTCTATTTTATTAAAGGACCATAATTTCCCCTTTAAGAATATAGTCAATTTTGCTATGTAGTTGATTCTTGGTTGTAGACCCAGTTCCCTTGCTTTCTGGAATATTATATTCAATGCCTTCTGGTCCTTCAATGTAGTCAGGACCTGTGTGATCCTGATTATGGTTCCATGATATCTGAATGGTTTATTCTTAGCGGTTTGTAGTATCGTTTCCTTGGTCTGGTAGTTCTTGAATTTGGCTACAGCATAACTGGACTTTTGCCAATTATGGATTAAATGCAGGAGGTGATCTGTAGATTCTTTAATCTCCACTTTTCCCTTTTGTTCAAGTACGTCAGGGCAGTTTTCTTAGATAATTTTCTGTAGAATGATGTCCAGACTTTTTCTTTTGTCGTGATTTTCTGGTAGTTCAATAATTCTTTAATTGTCTCTTCTAGATTGGTTTTCTAGTTTATAGTTTTATCAATGAGGTGTTTCATATTTTCTTCGTCTTCTTCATTCTTTTGATTTTGTTTTATAGACTCTTGATGCTTTGTAAAGTCATTTTTCAATTCTTAAAAACTGAATTTCATCCCTGGTTTCTTGATGCTATTTCTCCTTCTGGTCTGCTTTTTTTTTTTTTTTTGGTAGATCATCTTTCACTTTCTATGCCTCGTTTTTCAAATTGGTCAATTCTTACTTTCAAGACACTATTTTCTTGTTTTAGTTCATGTGTTTCTTCTTCCAGATGACTTATTTTGCTTTTTAAGTTTTTTCCTAATTATTTTCAGCCTCTCTTAATTGTTTTTTGAATTGTGTTTTGAGTTCTTTGAAAGCTGGAGTCCAATTTGCTGGAGTTTCTGCATTTTTTCTTGGTGTTCTTTGGTCTTCCTCTGTTCCATCTATTCATTTTTCATTATGTAGGTGGGTGAGTTTTGATGGTAAGTGGGGTGAGTATCTAGACTCCCCCCTTGTTAGCTTTCAATGGGCCAGATCAGCTATTCACTCACCCACACCCCAGGGAAAACCTACAAGGGAATAAACTCAGTGAGCTTCCCAAACTAGCAAAGCTATAATGGGATGTTGTAGGAAGGTGTTGGAGATCAATTGTGATCCTAATGGGTTAGATCCTACACTCAGAGCCAGCACTATGGAGAAAAGCCTCCCCACTCCCAAGTTCTAGTAGCTTTGCCCTTCAAGATGGAGTCAGGTATTCATCTTCCCCTCAGCCACAAGATCAGTCTTCATCCCCTCCAAGTCACAGCCCCAAACTACCACTAATAAACTAATAAAGGTTTGTTATAAGGATGAGGGAATTCAGGAAAATAGTGTAAGGGATGTTTGAGGATTTTTGCAGAAGAAGGGTACAGGGATAAGTTCTCTATCAACTATGAACCCCACAACTAGAGAGCAGTTCTGGTTTTTTTCTGTAGCTTTGACTCAGAAACTGACTCTCCCTCCCCTCACAATGCCCTATCCTTAACACTATCTAAGAAACAGGAATAACTGCAAGGAAGGGGAATAAGAAGGATCAAGGAAGGGTCCCCCAAATGCCCATTCCCTCTGTAGTCCAGACACAAATGTCAATTATGGAGCATGACTCTTTAGGTGTCTTCTTCGTTGGCAATGAATTCAGTAGAAAGGTTTTGCTGTTGAAATCTCCAGATTGCCTCTGAATTTTGAGTTCAGAAGAGCTAAATTCCTGTCTAGAACCTCCCAGCCACCCACAACCATCCACCCCAAGCCCACCAGAGCCTTGAATGTCCTCTCAGGAGTCTTTGGCAGTTGGTCATTGGCAGATTATAATCTTCAGAATCTTCACCAAACTCCTCTTGCTGTTGGCCCCTCTGAAACAGAAGTCTCTCAGAGTTCCAAGGTAAGTTTACAGTCCCTTCCAAGACGAGTTCTTAGTGATACTTGATTTACCCCAATTCCACATTTACAATTATCAGGATAGAAGTTGTAGATTGTAATTTCTTTTTTCTTTTTCTGCTGTTTACTCATATTATTTTCTTCTTTCCCCCTGTCATTGGCTGTAATCTTGCTCCTCTAATTATTTGCTGAATCTGTGGGTTGATTCTGTCCTGAAGGGGCTGCTCTGCTGATTGAGTAGATTAAGCTTATGGAGTATTAAAGAGCCCTGAGGTCAGATCTTCCTCAGCTGGCAGCAGAAGCTGAAGGTGAAGGTGAAGGCATGAAGGCTGAAGGGAGCTGTGCTTCCTGTTCTGTTATCAAAGTATCCTCTTCCTGGTTGCAGCCTTTACTCTGGGATCTGAATCAGCAGGATTCTTAAGAAGGCTCTCAGTGTAGTCTGTAGGTGAAGGGTATTGGACATTGAGCTTCCCTGCCTTCTGAAGAATTCTTATCTGCCCTATTAATAGACTAGATTAAGCTGGGGTCCAGCTGATCTGTGGAGCTGGATGTGCCCTGAGGCCAAAACCTTGAGAAGCAGAGGCCAAAGACAGAGAGTAGTGGTTGCAACTCTGTTGCCCTCCCCTTCATGCCTCTCCTCCAGTTGTGTCCTTACCAGCTGTGGTTAGAGCCCTGAGCCTGGCATAGTGGTGGCAGCAAGGCATTCCCTCTAGGCTGCAGCCCTCTGGGATTCCAGCAACCTCAAAAGTTTCAGCAGAGTAGGGGGAGGGGTCCTAGGACTTTCCTTCTTTTTCCTTAAACCCAAGCATTCAGCCTTATCTGCATATCTTTTAAGGTGAATTGAACAGGAGGATCCCCTGGCTCAGTCCTATTATTAGATTTGGTTTTCTGTCCCTTCAAAGCACTTTGTTTTTGATTGGTGTGGAAGGGTTTTCACAGAGGTCTAGACTTTTGCTGTTTTTTAAGTGGCCATCTTGACTGCTGTTTTGATGATAAAATATGATGAAGTATTTTGCAAACCTTAAAGCACTAAGTGCCAGAGTTATTTTTATTATTGTTATTATTATTATTATTTCACACATCAAGAAAGCATCCAAAGGTCTTTGTCTTTTTCCTATAAAATGGAGTCATAATTTACCTTACTCAAATGTGTCACTCATCTAAAGTGAAAAAAAAAATCCTAAACTATTTGAGTATCTTTATGGTAACACTGAATGAAACAATTTATGTTTATTCCTATCACTCATTACCAACTGTAAATCAAATTATCTCAAGTATCATATGAGGGTCTGCTCATTGCTCAAAATAACTTTATTCAAAATGTATAGATAGATGTACAGAAAGAGCTACTCCTAATGTAGCTAATGCCCACAGAAAGAATATCTTTTGTTTAGAGTGCTTTTGTACTTATTCAGTTGTTGTTGTTATTGTGGTTTAATATATTTTGGGACAATTTGTAAGCTCTAATATTTATGGGTCTCAGTTCCAGGGAAATTTCTACACACCAAATTTTCAGTTATTGAGACATAAAGAAAGAAGTCTCATATGTACATGTCTCCTGAGGCACTTCACAAAGGTTACAACCCGGTTCTGTTATTGAAGTTTTGTAGAGATAAATACCTCTACTTCTTTCAGAGTCCTAGATTGATAAGTATGTCTGTCAAATTCCAATATAACTCTGGCAGTGTATGTGTATGTTTTTTTCCATATATTTCTAAATATTTTCTCCAACTCCCCAACCCATTAGAATTCTTCTATTTTGTAAAGTATATGGGCAATCTGAATTTATTTTTAAAAAATGACAATCACGTAAGCAAAAACCATTCAAGAGGTTTTGTGTCATTTTCATTAAAGTGTTTTTTTATTTAGCTAATAAGGCAACAAATTTATATTTCATAATCTCTTATGGCAAAACAGTGTTCTAGACCAGGGTTTCAAAACCTGGTGTTCATGAATTTTCTTTCCCAATTTACATATTGACACAACTTTCAACAGTCTTTTGATTACATTTTGTGGTCCATATTCTCTCCTTCCTTTTCAAACCTTCTTCCTTCCCAACATGGAAAGTATTATGATAGATCATACATGTGTTTTTATGTAATACATATTTCCATCTTTATCATCTTGTGAAAATATCACATAGGTGAAAATTCACTTACACTGGAGAAAAATCCATGGAGGAATTAAGTGAAGAATGACATTCTTTATTCTGTACTCAAACTCTTAGTTTCTTCTATGGTGATGAATAGTTTTATTTTTTTCTTTTTTTTTTGTCATGAGTCTCTTCAAATTGACTTAGATCCTTGCATTAGGAATAATAGTGAAGTCATTCATAGATGAAAATCACATACTATTGTTGTTATTATGTACAATGTTTTCCTGGTTCTGCTCACTTCATTTTGTACCAATTCATATGTCTTTCCAGCACTTTCTATGAATTTTTAAAAAATATTTTGATAACTATATATTAATACCATTGTTTCTTTTTATGATCATATTTTCCTGCATTTAATACTTTTTTCTGAAAAAGAATCCACTCTAACACAAAAAAGTTAAGAATCATCATTCTATCCTTTTCACAGAAAATTCTATCTAAATCTTCCCATAATCCAATCTTTTCTGACTTGTCATACTAATTTATACTATATCCACTCTGACTTCATATTATTTCTAAGTGAATGATAGAATTGATCATATGACTTGTTGGAACTCATTCTATGATACAATCTAATAGTGTTGAATTTTAAGTCAGAAAGACCTAGGTTTCAATCTTAGTACCAGTTATAGTATGACATTTACCTTTTTTGAGATGTGAGCAATTCACTTGAGTTCTTTGATCTTCTGCTTTCTCCTTTGCAAAATGAGGATAATAAATAATAGCATTTAACTCCCATTACCTTGAGAATTAGAACAATTAGTTTTGACTTCCCCTTAGTATTAGGAGTTTTTCCCTGGAAGACCTTTCTTTTTTATTTCTATATGATACTCTTAATTCTGTCCTACAAAGTCAGATGGAACAAATATTATTATTATTGCATTGGATAACTCCTTATATACTTCTAAAGATATTACCCTCAACTCCCAGAAGTATTCTTTTCCACATCTAGCCCTTTATCACACTTTTCAGCTTTCCAAAATTAAAATTTCATTTCCTAAATTGTGGTATCTAAATCTGTTGACAAAACACTAGAAGTCGTCTGACAATTACTGGGTAAATGAGAATAATCTTACTATTTGTCTAGAAGGAACTTACTTCATGAGAGAAGGGGTAAGTGTCCCTACTGAAAGATGTGGCCTAAATGTTCAAAGATTTTATAGTAACATTATATATATATATATACATATATATATATATATATACACACACACACACATATATATATATATGTAATTGCAAAAATCTGGAATGCATAAATATCTAGGAAAGGGAAATGATGGCACATTCAGGTAGAGGAATTCCTTAAAGCAATTTAGGTGCACAATTATGAGGAATGCAAAGAAATATGAAAAGATCTTTGGGACAGAATACAAAATAATAATTTTAGAAAAGCAGAGTCAAGGGAATGCAATAAAAACCAAGAATATAATGGGTGAATGAGAATGTACAAAGAAACCCTTTATAGCTTATAGGGAGTGACTGAAAAACAAATTATTTAACAGTAAGCATTGATTAAATCCTTTCAATTGTGCCACATAATTTGTAATGCACCAGGAATATAAAGAATAAATCAGCCCCTTCCCTATCAGAGCTTACATTCTAATGGAGAAGATGATGCATATATAAATAGGTATGTGGAAGATACAGAGAAGATGGAAGATAACTTTATGGGGGGAGGTTCCAATACTTGGGAAGACTGGTAAACATTTCCTTCTGAAAATAATATTCAGCCTATGCATTGAAAGAAGCAAGGATTCTAAGAGGCAGGGCAAGGCTTCAGGGAAAGCTCATGTAAAGAAAATATTAGAAATGGAGTATCATGTGTGGTGGACATAGTTCATATGGCTGAATCAAAAGGGTAAGAAGGTAGCAGATTGTGATGAGCTTTAAATGTGGAACAGATAAATTTATATTTTATCTTAAAGATAACAGAGACTCACTGGTACTTGTTGAATAGGATGATGACTAAATATTGGATATATTGGACTATGGAGAGAATCAAGTTAGAAATGGTGACCATAAACCTTTTCCCATCACCCAAGAAAGAGAAAAATGATTTTATCTAGAATAATAACACTGTGAGTGGAAAGTAAGGAATATAAATTAGAAATGTGAAGAAAGGGAAAGGATAAGATCTGGAAATTGATTGCATATTGATGATGAATGTAACTGAGGACCAAAGAATGATACCAAGAATGTGAACTTGAATGACTGGGTATAATAGCATCCTCAACAATAATAAGGAAATTTGAGCAAAGGATCAATTTTGGAGGAGAGATGCTTTTTGTTTTATATATGTTGAATTTGTCTACTGGACATCTAGTTCAAACTATCAGGTAGATAATTATTAATGAGGATCTCGAGATCAGGAAAAGAGACTAGAGCTGAATAAATGGATTTGGAATTATCAATGTGGAGTTGATAAGTAAAACCATATGAGTGAATGAGAACATGAAGTGTGAGAGCATGGAAAAAATCAAAAGAGAAGAGGGCTGATGATGAATTCTTAGGAGACATTCACAGTTCATAGGGATGATAAAGATGAATATCCAGCAAAGGAGACTGATAAGTGTCCATGCAGGTAAGAGCAGAAACTAAGGAGAGAAGCATTTTGAAACCAGAAAGAGGAGACTTTCCAGGATGACAAGAAAATCAATAGTGTGAGACTGCAGAACAGTTAAGAATGATGGAATTTGAGAAGAAGAGATATGATTTTGCAATTAAGAAATGACATAACTTTAAGTAGTTTGAACTGAATGAAGTGGTCTAAATCAAATACTTATGAGGAGAATGAAGGCATGAAGTGGAAGCATTTATTGCCATTGGATTTCTCAAAAAAATTTAAAAAAAGGGAAGAGAGTTATGGAGTTATACCTTGGATGGATAGTAGACTAATAAGGGGTTTTGTTTTGAAGGATAGGGAAAATAATTGAATTTTTGCAGACAGCAAAGAAGGAACCAGGAGATATGAAGAGGGGTCAAAAGATTAAATAGAAAATAGGCATATTATCAAGAATGATCTACTGGAGGAGACTTGGGTATGGGATTAAGCATATAAGCAGGACAAAGTTTGCTTTGGTAAAGAAAAAGACCACTTTTTCTTTGAGAGCACTGTTTAAAACTGCCAGTCTAGCAGAACACTCCATCTCTACTTCTGATATTTCAATTGCTTCCATTCTTCTCAATCTGGGAAGACATATAATTCCCAGGGTATTTAGTGATTTAGAAAGCTCTAAAAGTTTTGTCGAAAAGGTTATTTCAACTCTGTTACAGATGGGGAACTTGAGGCTCACATAGATTAACCAACTTAGCACTGTTTATGGAGCCAAGTGCTAACTGGAAATTCAGGTGACTTTTCCCTGGATCAGGTAGCATCTTTTCCAACATCATTATTTTGGTCACAATTATTCACGATAACACCACACTCTGAAAAGAAGAAGGAAAGGTATATTCTTCCATGTAAAGGCAATCTTTAATCATATATTTTCTTTAAATCACATTTTTTTCAATCAAATCTTTTTTTTCCCTTCTGTCTAGATTTCTAGGTCAGAGATATAACCCCAAATACAGTGGCAGGTGTGGCTATTCTCTTTTCTTTTGCTCTTTCAAGGTAAATAGTTTTGGCCTCTATATATTCATCTAATAGATTCTTTAAAATCATATGCACAGATTAATTCCCAGAAACTTATGATGCCATCATGACTAATCATATTTTTCTCTGTTCTGGCTTTTACAATGTGAGGTAATAATCTGGCCAATGATCCTTTCTACAAAAGTGTTTCAAACATGGCACATTGTCACAATGACAGTTAGATAAACCTTATAAGTTGGAAGGATTCTGTCTGGGTGGTAAAGGAAGGAAAAAGAAAAAGGAAAAGCAATAACTGATAGAAAAGGCAGTTACTAATATAAATTTGCCTTATTTTCAATAACTTCTTTCTGTAATGAAAATTCAAAGGGCTAACTTTTTTTTTTCTCCTGTCAGCTCAACATAACCAGTGAAACCTTGTTTATGGCCTTTTCAATCCATTCTTATCAGTCAATTTAATGGTCTTATAAATGTGACTATAAAGCTCTAGCCTCTGAGGTTTGGTATAAAATTGTCACTGTGGGCTTTAGTAGTGAGTTGGAGGTAGGGGAGGGAACATTGACAGACAGTTGCTTCTCTATAATGGAAATGTTTAAATAAAAGTCACCCAAGAAGCTATTATGAAACTGCAAAGCATGAGTTTATTGCTCTAAATCATTCCACATCTTGTCCCATAAATAAGGTGAATCATTATCTACATCACTGCCAATTAACAAGGATTGCTCCCTGTCAACGTGGGTGGCAGGATGAGAATGAGACATAGAAATTCAAAGATGCTCAGTCCTATTGACATATATTATTTTAAAAAATATTTTATTCATTTAGAAAAAAAAGAAAGCAGAACTACCTCCTAGCCCACACCATTGAGTCATTTAAAAGAAAAATCACAGGAAATAATAACTCTAGAGAAACAGCTAATAGAAGGATTTCACTGACTAAGGGATAGAGACATAGTGACATTGTCAAGGCCTTGACACATGTCGGATATAAAGATCTGCCGTCAGCTCACTGATGCTTACTGATAAACAGGGAAACTCACCTAGAGAGAGGAGACAATTACTGACTCCTTTACAACCTAAAAATATGGCATCGTTTACATTGTTTGATGGCATTTTGCAAGCAATTGTCTTTAGAACAGTTCTTACTAGAGTTTTACTTCACAAGGATGTAACATTAAAAGCTCAATAAAAGGAAAGAGCTTCTTTTATTCTCCTTTTCTTTCTTTTTCTTTATTTGTTTGATTTCTTGAGGATATGGGCCAGGAAGTATAATTTTACTGGTGTGGAGATCTCCCTCCACCAACATATCAACAATTCATCTGTAGGTAATAGTCTTAAGAAATGTCTGTGGGCTCTGGAAAGTTCAATGACAGTATGTATGAAAGATGAGGCTTTACTACAAGACTCTCTGTTTCCAATACCAGCTCTTGAACAGATAAGCCACACTGTTTCTCAAGGGTTTCATTCATATCTTATGAACATTTAATGAAAACCAAATCTTATACAAGGAGGTAGGAGACACTTGGGAGAGAAGTGATTGATATTTCTAAAAAGTAAACTTGAGGGGCAGCTGTAGAAAATGTCAATGATGAATCCTCCCCTCCCTGGCTTTTAGAGCTTTTATCTTTCAATGGTCTAACTTTTTCTTATAGGTATCCTAAAGCTTAAAATTAATCTCAAAAGGCAATTATTTAACAGAATTTGGGTTCCAAAGACTTTAATTATCAATCTCTCTTATTTATACCCAAACAGACCTTCTTTCTATAATTCTGCATGTTGTATCAAATTTATGTTTCCTTACTTTTCTTATGTTTTATATTTGTTCATTTCTTTACCAATACATTCCTGAACTTATTTACTTATTTACTAGTTTATGTGTTTCCTTAGATATTCACTGATTTATTCATCTGTATATTTATATATCAATTTAGTTATTTATTGATTTACCTGTCTATCTACTTCACTGTTTGTTTCTTTTACTAGACTTATGCTTTCATTAATAGAAGGAGCTACCAGTGAAGAATTTCTCACTGCCATGCAGTTTTCCACAGACTCTGGATTTTAAAGACTTAGTGGATGTCTTGTGGTACTGGGAGATTAAGTTACCTGTCAAGGTTTCAGAATGAGAAGTTTTCAAAGGCAGTGCTTGAACCTAATGCTATATGTTAAATTGATTTGCAGATACAGGTCCAAAATATAGGAGCAAAAATTTTAGTGCAATTCAAAATTTTAATAAAGATATTAAATATTGTAAGAGAGAATAAGAAACTAGGGTTTTGCAAACTTAGCAAAGGCATGAGTTTACAAAGGAGGGTCTGGTCACATGCACAGAACTGAAAGGGGAATTCCAGAATCTTGGAAAAGGATTAAACCAAAGACTGGAGACCTTTGAGGGGTCCATTTTTTCTGTTTGGACAACAGAGTGGAGAATTTACTTTCTGAGGCAGGTTGTAAAAGGATACTTGCCTTAGGTGATACCTGGAGGTTCCTGCAGTCTAACCAAGGAGAAGACCTGAGATCCTGTTTATCCCTGTTTCCAGTTAACATCTCCCAGATCTCTTTGTGAGCTCCTTATTCCCGAGTCTGAGAGGTTTCTTGGCTGAGAGTGAGAGTCAGATCCTGAAAAAACCTCTATCTTTGTACCAGAGGCCTGCAGACATCTTTGCATCTAAAGAAATTCGTCAAGATTACAAGATTACAACTCTGACAAACTTGTACTGTGACTATCTTTAATCTGAGGACATCAGCTCAGGAAAGATAGTTAGTCTGGGTTTTAGAGAGATCAGAGTAATAAAGTGTAGCTTAAAGAAAAAGAAGAAGGCTTCATGACAGGTCCATAGAGAGGGGGGTAGAATATCTAGATTTATAGAGTTAGGGACTTCTTTTACCCTGGTCCTCAATCAATTCCTTTTAATTTACTATAATAAAACTATTTTATTGGTTTACAAAGAAAGTCAGATAGTGTTGTGTCCTTAGAGTGACTCTCAGGTCTACTCAAGCTCAGAGACTGAGTTTCACTGAATATTAACAATAACAACTATCTACAACCCCAGTGAGTCATCTCCCATATTTCAATATCGTCAAGCTGGAATGTCAATAATATTTGTGAGATAGCCTATAAGAGCAGAGACTAATCTGTTTGATGACTTCCTATGTATCATAATAGGAATCATATTGTCAGGGAAGTGATCAAGATCATAGGATAATGGATTTATAGCTGAAAGTGACCTAAACTTTGTTACATAGGTTAAATTCCCCTAGTTTAAGGGTAAAATTTGGGAAACAAGATTGTGAGTCCAACAACGAATTTATTTAGGAAAAGAGAGGAGAAGTTGGGGGTGGACCATTGAGATTGGGATGGTTGGCAACTACTAATGGAATTTTGATTAGATTGATATGGTAGATATGGGTTCTTTTTGTATTGGCATAATAGGTCAGAAACTACTAGATTCAAAACTAACCTATTCCTTAAAAAGCAATACTTGACTTCAGATAATTTTCTGAGCTTAGAATGTAGAGGTAAGATATTAGTGCTAATCCTCAATAGGGAAGAGCTGAGTAGAAGTAGTGATTTTTTGGAGGATGGAGACTGACTGAAAGGTAAAGTAGTAAACTTGTGAGAATTAATAATTTAAGTCTTCTGTGGTTAACTCCTTCTGACCTCTTTCTGATTTCTCCCTTCAGTTGGAATGAGAGAATCTACTCAGAAGATTCCACTTTCTTTTTCCTTAGCTCTGACCCAGAGGCCCTCCCCTTTCCCCCACCATGGGCATACTAACAGATGTGGTTACTTCTTCCAGTTTTCTCTGGTACTAGAGATGGGAAGTTTCTCTTATACTGGAATAAGTATTAGTCCATTGCTACCATCTTTTCAGTAAGCATGATAAAGCATGTACCTTGAAGATTACAGCTAAGGATCAAAATATACTAGCTCTTTTGATATTTGTATTATTTTATCTAATTAGGAATTTCTCTCTCTCTCCTTCTCTCTCTCTCTCTTCTCCCCTCATCTTTCTCCCTCTTTCTATTCCATCCTCAACATTTTAGAAACATATGTTTATGCTTCAGCTTGCCAGCAATTCCATTAAAAGAAATTTTATGTGGGAAGAGCATTGGCTATTGAAAATTTTGAGTTGTGTTGTTGTTAATCTTTGTTAATTGTTTCTGGTGGAATGACTGTGGCATGGAATTTCATACATAGTTTCTAATCAACAACATAATCTTGGAGAAAGACTATTTGGTTATATACCTGAAAATCCATGTACCTTAATACTTCAAAGCAAAATAGCCCATCTTCTGGGCTACTCACCTAACTTGTTCTTACACTCATGAATAGTAAGTATGGAATGTTGTCTACCTCATTCCTCCCACAAAATTAACCTGGTACATACCCTTCTCCAAATAGACCTTGAACCCATGGGACAACCTTAAACTCAAGCATGAACTTAAGAGTAAAATGATGAGCCACACATATAGATATCATATGTGATCAAAGAAATTCACAATTTATGAGCTGTAGAACCAAGATTTCCTATCTTTTTTATAGAATTTTTTGTTGCAGATTCTCAGTTGGTGACCTTAGATCTTTCTCTAGTCTATATGTGGCTTTCTTCTCTGCTGCCTGGGATCACATAGCTCAAAGCTATTTCCTCCCTTTAATAACTACCTCTCAGCATTCATATCTCAATGAAATATATTCCTTTATTCAACACTGGAGACATTTACCAATTGAGGAGATTCCCTTAAAAGCTAAATGCTTGAGGCGCAGCTTTGTGGCTCAATGGATTTAAAACCAGTCCTTCAGAATAGAGGTCCTGGGTTCAAATCTATCCTCTTTCACTTCCTGGTTTACTCTAACCCTGGGCAAGTTACTTAACATTCATTGCCTACACCTTAATGCTCTTCTATCTTAGAATGATTATACAGTATTAATTCTAAAATGGAATATGAGGGTTTTTTTTGTTTGTTTTTTTAAAGTTAAATGGTTTATGGGGAATTATTATGGAAAGAAAGAAAATTATTTCCCTTAGTCATTTCTTGTTCTAATCTATATCTTCCATCTAAGAAATCTCATTAAATATCCTGATATGTCTTTTACTTTTAACTTTTGTCTTGCCCTGCAAAAATTTCTAGCATTTAGTTATGTAAAGCCTGAAAAAACATATCAAAATTTTTATCATTTAATGCATTTGCTTCCTTTAATTTTGATAAAGAAATATATTTACATTTCATAAAGTGATCATGGACATTAACATTTTGTTGCCATATTAATACCTCATTACTTATGTTATCCAATTTTTACTTTTTATAACTACAACAGATGTGAGGGGAAGGGTCAGAGATGACAACTTCCTTCTCCTTTCCCAAGATAATTGGTAAGTGGTGCTTTTTTAAAAATGAATATACCCATTCTACTCTATCCATCAAATATTTTGTGCAACTGTTTTTCTAAGCAGTATACTTAAGATGCTACAGAAGTCTTATTAATTTATTTTTGACAAAGTATTTGTAATTGTTTACCTGAGGTACATTTACTGTTACCCAACCCTTATGCAAAAAATAATATTATCCTATAATTTAAGGATTATTGCCGTTCATGGTACTCACACATGAGTTGACTTGGTAAAAGTAACTTCATCTTTCACAAGAAACAGGGAAAAGAGACGGATAGAAGTAGTTTGTAAAGGTCCTTTTTGTGGTTAAAAGGTTCATATTTGAATTAAGGTATTGTCATTTTTTGCTTAAAAATGAAATTTCAATCTTAATAATTATCTCCAAAAATTGTAAGTCAGTGTGTATGAAACCTTACTGTCGCAAGTCTAAATTTATTGTTCTTCAAACTATTTGATCTTCAAAGAAGTCCAAAATGAGATAGTGACCAATTGCAGAGATGAAAGTACTTAAATAGGTGTGAAATGGAGAAACAAATTATTTCAACTCAGGAGGTTCAGTTATAAAGTGTCACATATTAAAGTACTATATGCATGTTTCAGAATAGTTATAGAGTTATAAAGATAGCACTCCTACAGAAGAATGTATAAGACACTTATATAGAAATGAATTATGTACTATTCTCTGATATTTTTGGTGAAAGTACTATTAAAATAGTATTAGTTCTATGAGTTTTATATTTTTATGCACTAAATATATTGTTATTCCTTTAGGGTCAAGGTCTATAACATATTTTTTTTCATTCCTCACATTGCTTTGCCAAATGTGGTAAACAAAATAAAAAAATGCATTTTTCAACTGGCTTCTGGGAATGTGCAACTTTATATAGAATAATTGATTCAGCTCATTTGAGTAAATTCAGTATTTCATTAATGGTTTCTGGTATAGCAGAAAGAACTAAAGAATTATCTGTAGAACTAGAGGACTTGGGTTTATGTCTTGTCTCATGTTTACTATTCATATATCACCTTGGAAAAGTCACTTATGTTCTTTTTTCCTCTGTTTTTAAAATGAAGGAGTTGAACTATATGACCTCAGAGTTCCTTCTAGGTCAGGATCTATGATGCTATTATAAGAGTAAGAGTTCATCTTAATCTAATTGATTAAAGGCTACTCTTCTCCATTTAACCATTTAATGAATTAATCAAATTTATAGTGTGAACAAGCAAATTAATCAAGCTGGGAAGGAGTCAAATTTGATCTATGCCTAGGTTAAATGAATTGAGGCTGCACAGAGGTGACATCTAAATAAAATAAAGGAAAATTTGTTTACTATTTTAAATCAGAGATATTTTAATTTCCCAATTGTATGTAATAACAATATTAACATTTCCCAAAATTATGATAACTAACCCTTACCCCTTTGTCCCTTCTTTCTCCCTACTCAAAGATGGTAAGCAACTTGATCTGGACCATAAATGTATCATCATTCAAAACACACTTCTATATCAGTCATTGTTGTAAGAGCACTCTCATAACAAACCAAAACCCCTAAATAAAAATATAAATACACTGATGTGAAAGATAGTATGCCTTGATTTTCATACATCCAAATGCAACAGTATTCCTCATTATAAACCCATTATAAATGCTTCAGAATTGTTCCAGATCAATGATTTGCTAAGAGCAGCTAAGTTTTCACAGTTGATCATTGTACAATATTAATATTACTTTTTACAATATTCTCACAGTTCAGCTTATTTCACTCTGCATCAGTTCTTGTAGATCTTTCCAGGCCTTTTCTAAAATCAACCCGCTTATCATTTCTTAGAGTACTATTATATTCCATCATGAACATATATCACATTTTTTCAGGCATTTTCCAATTGATGGGCATGTACTCAATTTCTAATTCTTTGCCACTATAAAAAGCTGCTATAAATATTAGTTTCTTCATCCCTTTTAAAAAAATATTTTTGGCATTCAGACCCACTAGTGGTTCTATAGTTGTGGGCTCAATTTTATGTCATTTTGGATATAATTCCAAATTGCTCTCCAGAATAATCCAGAATGCACTAAAAATACATCAGAGTCCCAATTTTGCAACATGCCCTCCAACATTTATCATTTTCCTTTACTCTTCTTATGGTCAATGTGATAAGTGTGATGTGGTACCTTAGTATTTTTTTAATTTACATTTCTCTAACAAAGAGTGAATTACAACATTTTTTCATATGATTATTGAATGAATTATTCATCATCTTATAATTATTCATATTTTTTAACCATTTGTACTTGGAAAATGACTTTTTTTCTTATAAATTTGACTTAGTTCTCTATAGTTTTGAGAGATTATACTTTTTTTTTAAACCCTTGTACTTCGGTGTATTATCTCATAGGTGGAAGAGTGGTAAGGGTGGGCAATGGGGGTCAAGTGACTTGCCCAGGGTCACACAGCTGGGAAGTGTCTGAGGCCGGGTTTGAACCTAGGACCTCCCGTCTCTAGGCCTGACTCTCACTCCACTGAGCTACCCAGCTGCCCCCTGAGATTACACTTTTATCAGAGTAATTTGTTATATTTTTTCCAATTTTATTGTTTCTATTATAAACTTAGTTACAATGATTTTGTACAAAAGGTTTTTTTAATTTAATATAATCAAAATAATTTGTTTTACATCTTGTATTACTCTTTATCTCCATTTTGTCATAATTTCTTCCCTTGTCCATAGAACTTCCAGGTAAACTATTCTATGTTCCTCTAATTTATTCATGGCATCAGTCTTTATACTCACATCATATACCCATTTTGATCTTATCTTGGTATAGAGTGTTAAATATTGGTCTATACGTAATTTCTGCTATATAGTTTTCCAATTTTCCCAGTGGAAGCAATATTTATTAAATAATTAGTTCTTATCCCAAAAGCTTGGGTTTATTAAACACTTGTATATTGTGTTTCTAATCTATTTCATTGATCTATGATTCCATTTCTTAGCCAGTACCAGAATGTTTGATGATTACTGCTTTATAATATAATTTTAGATGTGGTATTGATAGGCCACTTTCTTTCACATGTTTTTCATCAATTCCCATGATAACCTTGACCTTTTGTTCTTTCAGATGAATTTTGTTAATTTTTCTACTTCTATAGGGTAATTATTTGGTAGTTTATTATGGCACTGAATAAGTAAATTAATTTAGATAGAATTGTCATTTTTATTATATTAACTCAGGCTACGCATGAGCAATTAATATTTTTATAACTGCTTAGACCTGGCTTTCTTTGTTTCAAAAGTGTTTTGTAGTTGTGTTCATGTAATTCCTGTATTTTTCTTAGCAAGTAGATTCCCAAGCATTTCATATTGTCTAGAATTATTTTAAATGGAATTTTTTCTTTTTATCTCTTGCTGCTAAGCCTTGATTATAATACATAGAAATGTTGATGATCTATGTGGATTTATTTTGTATCCTGCAACTTTACTGAAGTTTTTAATTATTTCGAATAGTTTTTAGTTGATTCTCTGAGATTCTGTAAGTATAGCATCATATTGTCTGCAAAGAGTGATACTTCAGTTTACTCATTGCTTACTTTAATTCCTTCAGTGGTGACCTTCAGTCATAGTGGTGACTTGAACTTATTGGGAAGACTTTGAACTTATAACTGTTACACATGAGATTTGCTGGTGGCTTTAGGTGGATATCACTTATTTTAAGTAACAGCACATTTATTACTATATTTTTATTAGGAAAGTGCATTGCATTTTATCAAAGGCTTTTTCTGCATCTATTGTGATAATTGTGTGATTTCTATTAGGTTGGTTATTGATACGGTCAATGATGCTGATAGTTTTCATAATGTAAGTCAACCCTGCATTCCTGGCAGAAATCCTGCCTGATCATAATGAAATATCTTTGTGATATATTGCTATGGTCTCCTTGTTAGTATTTTACTTAAAATTTTTCATCTATATTCATTACTGAAATAGGACTATAAGTTCCTTTCTCTGTTTTGCTCCATAACTCAAGTAACAGTGATATGTTTGTTCCATAAATATAATTTGGTAGGATTCCATCTCTGGCTATTTTCCCAAATAGTTTAAATAGTATTGGGAATAATTCTTCTTTAAATGTTTGTTAGAACTCACTTGTGAGTCCAGCTGGCTCTGGGGATTATTTCTTAGGGAGTTCACTGATGGATTGTTCCAAATCTTTTTTCTGAGATGGGGATAAATTAAATATTCTATTTCATCTTTTGTTAACCAGGATAATTTATGTTTTTGTAAATATTCACCTGTTTCACTTAGATTCTCATACTTATTGGCATATGTATGAGCAAAATAGCTCTAATGATTGCTTTAATTTCCTCTTCATTTGTGCTGAGTTTACTCTTTCATTTTTGAAAGATTATTTTATTTTCTTCTTTCCTTTTTAAAATCAAACTAAGCAATGACCTATTTTATTCATTTCTTAATTTTATTTATTTATTTCTTAATTAATTTATTTATACTGTTTTATGTATGATAATATAAATATATATTTAAATATATTATATATAAACATGCATAAACAATATATAAATATACACATAATATATAGATATAAAATAAATTATTTTTATTTATTAATAACAATATTTCTTTCTTAGATTTCTTAAAAATATATTTCTCAATCTTATTTATTAGTTCAATGATTCTTTTACTTTCAATTTTATTAGTTTCTCCTTTAATTTTTAGATTTTCCTTTTTCAGTCTTCAATTGAGGATTTTTAATTTGTTGGGTTTTTTTTTTACTATTTTTTACTACCATGCCCAATTCATTAATGTGCTTATCCCCCCTATTTTATTGATGTAAACATTTAGATATATAAATTTTCCTCTAACTACTGTGTCTCAGAAGTTTGTATATGTTATCTCATTGTCATTACCCTTAATGGAATTATTGATAGTTTCTATAATTTGTTCTTTGACCTAACTCATTTTTAGAATTAGATAATTTAGATTTGGATTTGTCTCCCAAAGACCCTCAAGGATTATAATGTTTATCGCCTTATATCTGAAAAGGAGGCATTTATTGTTTCTGCTTTTCTGCTTTTAGTTTTGTTGTTTTTATGCCTTGATACATGATCAGATTTTGTGTAGGTGTCTTGTATTGATAAAAAGAAGGTGCATTCCTTTCTATTCCCATTCAGTTTTCTCCAGAGATATATTAGTTCCATTTTTTCCTAAAATTTCATAAATTTCCTTTACTTCATTCTTATTTATTTTTGGTTTTATTCATCTAGATCTTAAAGAGGGAAGTAGTTGCCCTAATTGGTATAGTTTTACTGTCTATTTCCTCATAAAGCTCATTTAATTTCCCCCTTTAAAAATTCTGAGGCAATACCATTTGATGTATATGTTTAGTATTGATATTACTTCATTGTCTACAGCATCTTTTAGCAAGATATAATTTCCTTCCTTATCTCTTTTTATTGAATCTATTTTTGCTTTAACTTTCTCTGAAATCATGATTGCTACTCCTGCTTTTTTTTAACTTCTGATGCTTTATAATAAATTCTGCACCAGCCCCTAACTTTTACTCTGTGTGCCTCCCTGCCTCAAATGAGTTTCTTGTAAGCAATACATTAGAATTCTCATTTTGAATCCACTCTTCTATCTACTTCTGTTTCATGTGTAAGTTCATTCAATTCACATCCACAGTTATGATTATCACTGTGCTGTCCTCTCCATATTACTTTCCCTTTTGATCCTGCTTTCTCCTTTCCATCTTTCTCTCCTCACAAGTGTTTTACTTTTCATCACAATCTCCTCCCTTCAGTTACTTCCTCTTTGTCTTATTTCCCTGCAAGTTCTCTAAAAGGTAAAATAAGATTCTATATTCAGATGAGCCCAAGTTTTCTTCTATTTTTCATTCTTTTGATATTTTGTTTTATTGTTTCTTGATATCAGATGAAGTCATTAGCTTCTAGTTGCCCAATTCTAATTTTTAGGAAATGATTTTCTTCTGTGAGCTTTTGAACCTTCTTTTATCATTTGGCTAATTTTGCTGTTATTTTTCCTAATAGTGCTTTCACATCTCTTCTCAATATTTCCTCTGTCTCTCTTAATTGGTTTTTGAAATTCTTTTTGAGCTCACATAGAGCCTGATACCAATTCATATTGTCTTTGTACTTTTTCATGTATTTATTTTGCTTTTATTGTCCCTTTCTGTGTCTTTGCCTTGTTCTTTTTTGTCTCCATAAAAATTTTCTTTGGTTGGATATTTTCTTGTTATTTGTTCATTTTCCCAACCTTTTTCTTGACTTTTGCCTTTATCTTAAGGGTGTACTGTGTTCTCAGAGTAGAAAGGGCATGTTCTTAAACTTCAACTTTTTTTCTTCTTCCCTTAGCTATTTCTGGGTTTCTGCAAATTTCATTTCTTTCAATGTGGCATAATTGCCTGTGGCCTGGGAGCTCTGAAAGTAATTTCCCATAATTGATTCAACCTTCCCCCCTCCCCCCGAACTGCTTATACCTTACAGATCTCAGAGTACTGTGAGCTTGCTTGTACTATGGCTCAGTGTCTAGCCCCAGACTTGGGCAGGGCCTTTTAGTCTTACTCTGGGTTTGATCAGATCAAATCCTGAACTTGTAACTTTACCTTGTGCTTGAGAAGAGGCTCTGGGCCTTATCCTGGGAGGCCCTGTGTACTGTGGACAACCTTGAACTGGGTTTTCAATTCTCAATGCAGGCTTTGACTAGGGCTTTTGCCCTTGCTCTGGGCTTACACCGACCAGGTATACTAAGAATTGTCTTGTGCTAGGGTTGGGCCTTTACTCTAAGCTTACATATACCAGTGTGAAGATGAGATTAATTCTCCCCTGTCAGTTTTTAGATTTAATCATCAGAGGATTATACATTGCACTTATCTTTAAGTGAAGAAGGTCTGTGACCCGCCTGTGCCATAATGGGTGATGAATCAGAATTGACTGACTGCCCCCTGTGAAGTCCTAAACAAAGCTTTAGTTATAATTGGTCCATATAAAGTGGAAGGAAGGCAAAGGAAGTGATGAGCGTAATGGTCTTTAAAAGCAGCAATAACTTCCTGTGACAGAGGCCTTTTGCCTTCTACTTGATCTTGAAGGAGCTCAGGCTGGGGACCTCAGACTGCCATTGAATTTTCCCTTAGAACTACCATGTGGGTGAGTGAAAAAGGATGACTTCATTTTCCTGGTTTTCCTGGAGGTACTAGCCTCCAGGGAGGCCTCCTTGTCTTGGAGGAGGCCTTGTAGCTAAATCTCTTGTTTAATTTACCTTTGGGTCTCCTTTTCTGGGGCACCTGAAGCCTTGCCTAGTTCTGACCAGGCTGGAATAGGTATCTTCTTTCTCTGATTTTCTTACTTTTACTCTCTCCTTTTATAAATAAAATACCATAAAAAGTCATTCTGACTTGAGTAATAAGTCCTGGGGACCACATTCTTATAAATTTAGCCCAACCCTTTAATTTTTATCCTTTACACCAGGATTGCCATGCAGACTGTCTTAAGCTGTGATTCAGGACCTCACTGTAGGCTTGGACAAGGGCTCTGAGCTGCAACTAGGTTCCCTGTATACTGCCTTGTGCTGGAGCCTGGGGCCTCAGTTCAGGCTAGGGCAGGGGTTAGAGCCTTCCTTGGAGCCTGCACCAGCCAGTCACACTGTGGACTGCCCTGGACTAAGGTTGGGTGTTTCAATGCAGGCTTGGTCTGGGTTTTAGAATTTAAGGGGTAACTAAGTGGATGTTCTGCTATTGATTTATGCAGAGTCTCAGGGTCTCTATGTTGTCCTAGATCCAGATTCAAAACCGGGAATAGTAGATAAGGGGTGGGGGGCAGGTCTTGTTGTTGGCTGTGGGCTGATGGGGATATTATTGGGGACAAAGGAATCTAAGGACCCTACAACTTGAAAAAATGAGTATAAAGAATTAGTATTTGTTAATTATACCCTTTGCATATTATGCTTTATTCTCTTCTTTTATTTTGATTTTCAATTCAAAATTCTCTCCTGCCTTCTACTCCCTCCTCCACTCATTGAGAAAGAATACTCTATGATACTCATCACATATATGAAATCACAGAAATCATATTTCCTCATTTTAGGAAAAAATAAAGAAAAATAAATGAAAATACATTCGCAAGTAATATATGTGTATATGCATGTGTGTGTGTGTATGTGTGTGTGTGTGTGTGTACTTTGATATAAACTCTGAGTCCATAATTTACATATATGGAGGGGATTACCATTTTGTACCATGAGTTCTTTAGAGTTTTGCTGGATCATTGTATTAATCACAATTATTATCTTTCACAATTGATCATAATACTGCTATTACTATATAACTTGATCTCCCTGTTCTGCTCACTTCGTTTTGGTTCAGTTCGTTTATGTCTTAGAGATTTTTTCTGAAACCATACTTTTCATAATTTCTTATACTTTAATTTTATTCCATCATATTCATATACCATCATATTAAGTTATAGCTTTTTTCTTTCATTCCCTAATTGTTGGACATAGCCATAGTTTTCAATTCTTTGCCACTACAAAAGAGCAGCTACATATATTTTTGTATATATGCACGATAAGTTTTAAATTGCAATTCAATTTCCGATTAACTCATTATGTGCCTGTGAGATATCATGCCTCTAGTTTGTGGGAATGTTCTTTTATATTAAATATTATTACTCCATCATCTTAGTAAATACTTTTTTAAATGCTAATTAAATCTAGTTCTAATTAATCAACTAATAACCATAAGTACACGACAATAAAGTTTTGTGAGGGATTTTACTAATAAACCTCTGGTTTCTCCTGGAATCCTAATGGGACAAAGTAGCCACCCATCTTTGGGGAAAACAATTTACTATGAATTAGGAGAGAAAGCCCAGAGCCTGAGCCAAATTATCAATTAGGCTCTAATTATTAGAGGAAAGAATATAAATTACATAGAGGTAAATTTAGGCTTTACGGTGAGTAACACAGTCATATAAACAGTGTATTCCAAAAGCATTTGGATCCTGTCTCCTTTAGTTACTACCTAAATCACATTAGGCAAATCACTCCCCAAACTTGAGATACAATGTCTCATAAGTACATGTAGAATTCAGGGGAAAGTGAGCACAAGTTTAGAGCACATGTGGCAGAGGGTTTAACAGTTTCTCTTAACTATTAGTAAATTTTTCATGTTGTCAAGCCTAGCTGAAGCAATAAGGAATCTGGAGACTAAGAAGGAAGCATGTATCAAGAAGATTAAACAACCAATATCTTGACTACCATCTCCTTTCAGACCCTGATGGGGGTCTGAAATATATAGCAAAATATAGCAATATAGCAATGTTCCCCTTATTCTCCACAAAACTCCATTCCATCCTAGTCTCTGCAATCATCAATGATGAGAGAAATTGTACAGAAGGAGTATAATTTCTTCATTATCACCACCAATATCTTTTGACCAACTTACATCAATAAATAGATGATTATGGGAGACCAATGATCCGATATACCTTGCCTATCCCCAGTACCTGCATTCAACCACTCATCTTGCTTCTAGCCCTTATACCCATCAATCTGGGAAGCAAATACTTTGAAGAAGGAGTCAGGCAACCACTCTCTACAAAATACAACTAAGAGGCCAAGTGGATTAGCCTAGTTGAGGTAGTAGGGTACTTTAAGGAGAAGATTATATACTAGACAAGTTAAACCATCATTACCACCATTTTGATTATCATCTTCTCTTGGCTCTTGATGGAGACAGTTTAGGATTCTGAAACCCTGAACGTTTGGGATAGCAATGCTTCCCACCACATTGTAAGCAAACATCATCCTGGGAATGAACACATATGGGCGATGCAGCCTTGTAATGGTTCATACACATGCTAGCCTCATTTAATGAAGCCTCAGAAAAGAAACTTCTGTTACCAAAAGGTTAGGCAAAGAAACAAAGTTCAAGATCAGCAATTGACATGAATTTTTGAGTGGAAATGACATAAAAGATGAAGCATTTCCATCTTCTGCTTTGCTGCTTTACCCTAAGGATCATGAGAGCATTCCATTTGAATTACAATTAAAACCTTTCATAGGTGTTATTTCTCTCTTAAAACACAAGCTCCTTGAAAAAAGACTTGTACAAAAATATTTATAGCCATGATCTTTGTGGTGGCAAAAAGTTGTAAAATGAGGGGATGCCCTTTAATTGGGGAATGGCTAAACAAATTATGGTATCTACTGGTGATGGAATACTATTGTGCTCAATGGAATACTGAACTGGAGGAATTCCATGTGACCTCTAGGAACTGATGCAGAGTGAAAGGAGCAGAACTAGAATAACCATATACACAGAGACTGATACACTGTGGCACAATCGAATGTAATGGACTTCTCTACTAGGAGCAATGCAATGATCCAAGACATTTCTGAGGGACTTATGAGAAAGAACACTATCCACATCCACAGGAAGAACTGTGGGAGCAGAAACACAGCAGAAAAAAACAGCTTCTTGATCACATGGGTTGATGGGGATATGATTGGGGATGTAGACTCTAAATGATCACCCTAGTACAAATATCACTAATATGAAATAAGTCTTGATTAATGACACATGTAAAACCCAGTGGAATTGCTTGTTGGCTATGGGAAGGGGGTTAGAGGAGTGGAGGGAAATAACATGAATTATGCAACCATGGAAAATTTTTCTTAATTAACCAATAATAAATTAAAAAAAAAACACCATGAGCTTCTTGAAAGCCAGTGCCTGTCATACTTTTCTATTTTAATCTTTAGTGCTTTTTTTGCACATAGTAAGTAATAAATCATTCATTCATTCATCCATTCTTTAATTCATTTATTCATTCAAGGTTTTTTAATAACCTAGGCAATTCTATAAGCATAAATACCTTGATTTTTTTGATGAATAGAATAAATTTGATTCTTTTATTGATGAAATTACAGACTGAGATGAAAAAGGGGCAGGTTTTGATGAAAAGAAGCAAAAATCACTTTGATCTAACCTTCAATATAGAAATTTATTGTGTTGAACTTGCTAATGTTATTGAAGAATTTCTACTTTATCCAGATGCATGTCTGGCATTATGTTTTAGAAACGAGAAAGAAGTTTATGTTCTTACCAGTATCAAATAGTGAAATTAAAAAAAGAAATCTAATAATTGATGCTTTATCTTTGACTTTAGAGACTCTTCTATCTAGTCCCATGTAATGGCTTAGGTTTTTCTTTGCTAAATCATTTGAAAGGGCAACAGTGGTGGTGTTGAGTATACTGTCCATAACATGGATGTGGATTAGCTTTGCTCTGTGAAGCTTCACCTGACAGCTTTGTGTCAGTAAGCATTTTTGTGGTCAATTAACCCCATAAGGACATACCTACCCTTTTCTGGCCAGAAACTCACAATTTTCTCTTTGGCTCTCTGAATAGAAAATATCCTCCAGTTATGGTGTTGTTTAATAAACAGCTAGCCTTTTAAATACCCAATTTAATTTCATTCCATGAGACATTCTCCTGATCAAGTCCTTTTTATTTGGGAAAATGCTTTATTTGTGCACATTAATGCTCATGATTGGACTTAACATAGAGGAACTATTCCATTAAATTTAAATTAGATGCTTAGTTATGTGGATTTAGCACAGCATTATGGTTAATTGTTGATGCTGACTCGGCAGCTCTAGGTCCAGCCTCAGTCAGGGTAGGATTGAATACTCTGATGAAATATGCAGTTTCTCTGAATGTTTTCTTTTGGAAGATAGATAGGAATGGTGATTGAAATTGCTAATGACATGGACATCAGTTCTGGCTCAGAAGAAGCAGTCTTTGGCAGCCTGGGCAGAACTGAAGGAGAAAAATTCTGTGGTATTCACTGCTATCTGTCAGCATCTCAGATTATAGGAATCCCATCATCAAGAACTCAGTTCCCTTGACCTCTCATCAACTCACTTATCATCTAATAATATGTTTTAAAATTATGTGTATTAAGCTTAACTAAGAGGAAAAATGGGAGTGAGAAATGAAAGTAGACAAAAAGGAAAGAGACAAAGTAGGAAAAGAGAAAGGTCAGAGAGAGGAAGGGACAACAATAAAGTGAAGGACAATGGGGCTAACACTATACGGCATTTATTTTTTGTTTTTCAGTCATTTCAGTCATGTCCACATTTTTGTGACCCTCCCCATTTTGGGGTATTCTCATCACAGACAGTGGGGTGGTTTGCTGCTTCCTTCTCCAGCTTATTTTACAGATGAAGAACTAAGGCAAACAGTGTTGAATGACTTCCCTATGGTCACACAGCTATTGAGTTTTTGAGGTCAGATGTGAGCTCACAAACAGAAGTACTGCCGGTTGCAAGCCCAGTGCACTCTCCAATGAACAACCTAGATATCATTTACTTAGTAAGTTGAATTTTGTACAGTACTCTCCATGCATGTTCTCTTTAAAAACTTACAATATAGAAGTACAACTACAAATACGATTATTCTCATTTTTCAGATGAGTTAACTGAGACTCTCTGGGCTACGTCATTTACATATGACAATACATCTAGTAAATACCACCAGAGATAGAATTTGAATCCAGGTTCTTCTTAAAAGCAACTCCAGCATACTCTAATGTACCTTTCTGTATTCCCTCAAGTGTATAAAAGGAAATGTTAGAAAGAACAATTTTCATGTAATTTGAAAAGATAACTTTTAGGAAATAATAAAAAGAGATCATAAGGAGAAAGGAAGATTGTCAGGCTTGTAGGATATACTTGAAGTCCAATTATATCTTCCAGGCCTGATGTATATCCTTACAGCTTCATAAGTTTATTGAATCTATAGAAGGAAACCATGCTATCTTCTTACCTAGATAAATATTTTTCAATCACTATTGCCTCTACCATTATCTGATATATCTAATTTTGAGGAAAATTATATTTTATATACTAAAGTATGTTCTGTATTATTATTTGATGTATGAGAATTATTCTGAATTATTAATTTTAATATGATGGGTAGCATAGTATATCAAATACCCAATCTTAAGTCAGGGAAATTAATCTTATACAGTTCAAATCTGGCCTCAGACCCTAGTTGTGAGACTCTGCACAAGTCACATGACTCAGTTTGTCTCAGTTTTTTCATCTGTAAAATAAGCTGGAAAAGGAAATGGCAAACTATCTTTGTAGAAAAACAGGGTCACAAAAAATCAGATACAACTGAAATGATTGAACAACAAAAATTACTATCATATCAACAACATAAGCATTAAAACATAGATATCTTGTACCAACACAGTCTGGCATTAAAATATTATACAATAAAAATTCATATTATTTTAAACTATTCAGATGAAGGTAAGAATTTTAGGGAAAGTAAAAAAATAAAAAAATTAAATATATTCCATGTAATCCACATGAAATCTATGGATATTTCCATGTGTGTTTCTCTATTTGAGTTTTGATAGTTGACTGATTTCTCATTTATTTCAAGGTATTTTATTTTTTGCTTTCTTACTTGGTAGCAGAGGCATATCTAGTTGTTTATAAAGCAAGGAAATGCATGATTTCCACAACTTGTAAATTTTTTACATTAAATTTTACTTTAAAATTTAATTAATCATTTTAAAAATTAAGTTGAAATATTATTGCTGTTGAGTAGATTCAGTCTTGTTTAACTACTTTGCAGAAAAAACAGGGTCACAAAAAATCAGATGAAACTGAAATGACTAAACAACAAAAATTACTATCATATTAATAACATAAGCATTAAAACATTTATTGAATTGACTGATTTGGGGGTTTACTTGGCACACTTAGTGGAGTGGCTTGCCATTTCCTTTTCTAGCTCATTTAAGAGATTAGGAAACTGAAGAAAATAGAGTTGTGACTGGTCCAGGGTGTAAGAGGCAAAAGTTTAAAAGTAGGTGTCTAAGTAGGCTGGGAAAAGCTTTAGCTGGAGGTCATGGACATTCTGAATGGAATGCAGGGGAAGGAGGAAGTGGTATGTGCCTGAGAAGGACTCCATGGTAGTTGGCACAAACTGTTGTTGACCCTGGGAGTTCTCAGAGCTAGGGGAGTTGTATCCAGATTCCCTGGGATCCTGAGAGTGGCGAAGGCTTACAGCAGAGGACATCAGAGCTGCAGAGCAGCACCAAGTAGGAAAGTGGTTTGTGATCTGGTGGACAGCATTGCAAACTATCTCTCCCTACCTGGATACCTTGGATCACCTGTTCTGGTGGAGTTGACTCCTGGCATCCTGAAACCATCCCTGGATTAGCCGTGAGATCCCAAGTAAAGCCACCCTCAGGTACTCAGCTAAGCTGACCAAACCTGGCTGGAACCAGGTTGGGACGAACTTTTCCCTTGTGACTCCAGTACAGCTTTCTTTGGGCCCTGTCTTGTTTAGATCATAGGAGAGTATAGTCAAGTCCTTCCCCTGCCCATGCCGTTTGCCCTTAGCTTTTAAGTGTAGTAAACCCTATTCCCATCCTTAATCTTAGTTCATCTTTGATTAAATGTGTTGCCTTAACTTATAAACTCTTGCCTTTACTTTGCTGATTACCATAGGCCTAGACTTGGTGCTTCAGAGTGGCAGTTGAACCTAACAGCCAATTCAGTAACAGACATCCCTTTGCTGTTAAACTTTAGTCTCCCTACTTGTTGGGCCCCTTCCTGTCTTTCCTGTCTCTCACACCCACCTGGACCCATATTTACTGTTTAAGTCACCTTTTCCTGGTTTCTCCCTTAACAAGGGTCACAGATGAAATCATCTTGATTCTAAACCCAGTGCTCTATCCACTTAGTTACTTAAAAGCTCCATATTCAATTGTATCTGTAGCCTACTCAGTTTCCAGTGTTAAATTATTCAAAACAGAATAATTGATATAATTGATTCAAGGACCTTCCTTTGCCATGTTTATTTAACTCAATGGATAACTCTTTTACAAGTGTAGTAATGTCCCTATTTTAAAGAACCTATTCCTGGTGAACCTGGAGCCTGGAATATTCAGCATAAAGTATACTTTTGAAAAACTTTGAAAGGTTGAAAAGAAATAAGGAGGTAAAAAGAGACAAAAAATTTTCAAGATTAGAGCAGAATGGTCTAGAACTGATTGGGATAATGGGAGAGGCCGAGCATCAGATTTATTGGTTAACAAAAATTTAATTTCTTTCACTAACTCAGAAGCACATTTTAAGTGAAAAATATCCATGTATATATGTGTTTATATGCATACATACATTCACACATATACAGGTATCATACATATGTGTATACATGTCCAATACACATTTGTGTATTAAACTGACATACATACATACATATAAATATATATATATATATATATATATATATATATATACATATATATATATATATATACACACACACACATGTTTGGATCTTCATGACTGCATGTGTATTATTTTAGGAGTGTCTCCAGGGAAAATTAACATTTATGAATACATATTGGTCTGTACATGTGCACATATGTGAATATATACATGTATGTATGTATATAAGTATCTATATACATATCTGTTCACATTCAGGAATGTGTGCATGCATGGACAGATAGATAAATGGATTAATAGATAGCTGATAAATAGATACATATATAGATAGATAAATGAATTGATGGATGGATAGATGGAGGAGAGACAGAGACAAAGAGACAGAAAGAGAAAGAGGTAGAGAGAGAAAGATGTGTTTTCATATACCGTATGTTATCCAAAAAAACAAATGAGACATTATAATTTATAATCAGGATAAATATTAAAAATAATTTGTCAATTTATCAATACAAGTATATTGGGAGAATGTATTTTGTTTCAAATGAAGTAGAATTGTCCCTCATATCAATGAAATACAGAACAATGGGAATTGAAAGTAAAATGGCAATGATTACAAATGCCAGAAGCCATCCAAGAGGCTAATTCCTCCACAATTATAGTGAATCTCTAGAGAGCTTCTCACTTCAAAGGTCAACAACTGCAGATATTACTTTAGCAATTATTCTTTACCCTGACATTCTGCATACGACTAAATGGTTACCTGATTAGGACATGATCAAGGATAAATGTTCATTTTAATGTAAAAACCACATCTCCTAATGCCTCAATATTACTGAGGAATACTGTGGAAATCTGTCAGAAGGCAATACCTCTAATTTCTACATTATTAAAAGAATGAATATAGATTATTAAAGGAAGAATGTCTCAGGTAGCTCTTAATTGTCTGAGTTCTTCTTCATCTTAAAAACCAGAGAAATAGTCTTAGTATTCTGAGTCTGAAAATGAGAAGTCATTTTTAGATTCTGTTATGTTCACATCCTGGGAAATTGATAAATGCCACCTTTGAATGACAGGGGAGGCAGTTGGCAGGCATAATATGTTCCCAAATGCCGTGATCCAGGGGCAAACATTGGTTGGCCTGGCAGCATAAATTCCCCTGACAGCCACTTGAAGCGGTCTTGGTGTTTTGGTCTTTGGGCCCTGGGTGGTGAAGGGAGGCTGGGAGGTCTATGAAGAAGAGGGTAGGAGAATCTGAATATTCCCTGAAGATTGTGAGAGCTAGTGCATCACCAAACACTGATAGTGAAAAGCTGAGAGAATAACATCACCAAAACAGCTGCATCAACAGCAGTCTTATTCTCTGGCTTGGCTGTGGCCAAGCTGGGCCAGAGAGGTAGTGGAGAATAAAGCTCCAGCTTTTACTAAATCAATAGCCTCCAGTCCTGATTGTCAACTATTTATAGGTATTAGATTGACAGGGTCTGTTTATCCTTTCCCTGATTA
The DNA here is from genome assembly GCF_016433145.1 of Gracilinanus agilis. Classification (NCBI taxonomy): domain Eukaryota; kingdom Metazoa; phylum Chordata; class Mammalia; order Didelphimorphia; family Didelphidae; genus Gracilinanus; species Gracilinanus agilis. The sequence continues at coordinate 452,796,401 of NC_058133.1, forward strand.
TAGATTATGGATAAAGAGTGTTTAACAAGTACCTTCCTGAGTGGTCTTTCTATCACAATCTTTGGGAAGGGAGCCAACACAGTCAGATTTCAAATGTGATCCAAAGCAAATCAAAGCCCTATAATAATTTATCCAAACTCAGGTTGATCCTGAGAGGGTTACCCATCCACCTATCCTTTCAGGGTCCTCCCTGGGCAATGGTTAGAGGATAGGGAAATTTTAACAACTATCAAGGGTGAACAAGGTTGGTGTTCATCTATCATCTACAACTAGGGAGAATACATAGATACACTCACATTACTATATATCTATAAATCCTAAGGCCTGCCTTTCTTTATAACAATTCTTGACTATAATATATCCAAGACTCAGGAAGTTAGTACAGTCATTATTTTCTGATCTATTTAATTCAATAAACATTTATTAAACATTTTCTTCATGGAAGAAAATGTAGGATATAACTTGTACAATAGGAAATGGTTCCTCTCCTCAAGGAGTTTATGTTACAAGATAATGTTAGTGATTTAAAAATATATATATTAAAAGAAATAGAAACAAACAAACAAAAAAAACATTGTCTTTGCTTAATTCTCTTGGATAAAACCAGATGACTCACCAACCTGATAACAACCTGAGATTTTCAGCACTGTGTTCAAGTCTCTTTTTTAAGGTTCTGTCTCTTTCTTAGAAAAAATATATGCCATCAATAACATCTAGTCCAGTTTCTTATCTTAAAGAAAATGAACTGAGAATCAGGGAAGGATGTAACTTGCTAAAAGTCACAGAATTAGAAAGTGTTCTGTACTCAAAAACTTCAGGGATCAGTTTTAATTGGCATAGGTATTTCATAGATCCCTCGTTGAATTTAATTTTTTTGCATATTTTTATTTTTTAGAAAAATTTTCCATGGTTATATGATTCATGTTCTTAATTTCCCCTTTACCCCTTTTTACCCCCCTCCCCAATAGCTGACACACATTTGAACTGTTTTTAACATGTGTCATCTATCAAGACCTATTTCCGTATTATTGATAGTTGCATTTGTGTGGTCATTTTGAGTCTACATCCCCAATCATGTCTGCATTAACCGATTTTTTTCAAGCAGTTGTTTTTATTCTATGTTTCCTCTCATATAGTTCTTCCTCTGAATGTGGGTAGCATTCTTTTCCATAGGTCCCTGAAAATTGTCCTGGGTCGTTGTATTGCTGCTAGTACAGAAGTCCATTACATTCGATTTTACCACAGTGTATCAATCTCTGTGTACAATGTTCTTTTGGCTCTGCTCTTTCATGCTGCATTAATTCCTGGAGGTCTTTCCAGTTCAGATGGAATTCCTCCAGTTTATTATTCCTTTGAGCACAATAGTATTCCATCACCAGCATATATCACAATTTGTTCAGCCTCTCCCCAATTGAAGGGCATATCCTCATTTTCCAGTTTTTTGCCACCACAAAAAGCGCAGCTATAAATATTTTCGTACAAACCCAGCAATGGTATGGCTGGATTAAAATTCTTTTATTGCTCTTTGGGCATAGTTCCAAATTGCGATCCAGAATGGTTGGATCAGTTCACAACTCCACCAGCAATGCATTAATGTCCCAATTTTGCCATATCCCCTCCAACATTCATTACTCTCCCCTGTTGTCATTTTAGCCATTCTGCAAGGTGTGAAGTGATACCTCAGAGTTGTTTTGATTTTCATTTCTCTAATTATTAGAGATTTAGAACACTTTCTCATGTGTTTATTGATACTTTTGATTTATCTGAAAATTGCCTATTCATGTCCCTTGCCCATTTGTCAATTGGGGAATGTTTTGATTTTTTATACAATTGATTTAGTTCCTTATATATTTGAGTAATTAGACTTCTGTCAGAATTTTTTGTTGTAAAGATTTTTTCCCAGTTTGTTGTTTCTCTTCTGATTTTGGTTGTATTATTTTTGTTTGTAAAAAAAACTTTTTAATTTAATATAATCAAAATTATTTATTTTAAATTTTGTAATTTTTTCTAACTCTTGCTTGGTTTTAAAATTTTTCCTTTACCAGAAATCTGGCAAGTAAACTATTCTGTGTTTACTGAATTTAATTACAATTTCCTTCTTTATATTCAAGTCATTCACCCATTCTGAATTTATCTTGGTGTAGGGTGTGAGATGTTGGTCTAAACCTAATCTCTCCCATATTGTTTTTTTTTATTAGACATTTATTAATATTCGTTTTTAATCTGTTTACATACTTTATGCCCCTACTTTCCCTTCACCCCCTCTCTCCCCCAACCCATGGCCAACACACATTTCCACTGGTTGTCCGCCTCAGCCCATGCATTCAAGCAATTGTTTATCTTATATGTTTCCTCTCCTGCAGTTCTTCCTCTGAATGTGGGTAGCATCTTTACCATAAATCCTTCAGAGCTGTCTTGTGTCATTGCAGTGCTGCTGGTACAGGAGCCCATTACATTTGATTTTACCATAGTATATCAGTCTCTGTGTACAATGTTCTTCTGGCTCTGCTCCTTTCGCTCTGCATCACTTCCTGGAGGTCTCTCCAATTTGCATGGAATTCCTCCAGTTTATTATTCCTTTTAGCACAATAGTATTCCATCACCCACATATACCACAATTTGTTCAGCCATTCCCCAATTGAAGGACATACCCTCATTTTCCAGTTTTTTGCCACTACAAAAAGCGCAGCTATAAATATTTTCGTACAAGTCTGTTTATCTATGATCTCTTTGGGGTACAAACCCAGCAATGGTATGGCTGGATCAAAGGGCAGGCAGTCTTTTATAGCCCTTTGGGCATAGTTCCAAATTGCCAGCCAGAATGGCTGGATCAGTTCACAACTCCACCAGCAATGCATCAATGTCCCGATTTTGCCACATCCCCTCCAACATTCATTACTCTCCCCTTCTTTCATTTTAGTCAATCTGCAAGGTGTGAGGTGATACCTCAGAGTTGTTTTGATTTGCATTTCTCTAATTATTAGAGATTTAGAACACTTTCTCATGTGCTTTTTGATACTTTTGATTTCTTTATCTGAAAATTGCCTATTCATGTCTCTTGCCCATTTATCAATTGGGGAAT